>NC_068364.1:38246763-38546763 GCF_020536995.1 Dreissena polymorpha
GCGCTCCATTTACGGCGGAAGAACTCGTTCAAGTAATTCAGTACAGTTCCTTGTGGAAATTCTGTTTCTATAAGGTTTCATTACCCTTCATAACAATGCACATATAATCTTTATATTATTACTTTGCATTTGACCCTCGGTAATTCAGATGGTCGGTTGGTCAGTCCGTGAGACCACTTCGTTTCCGAACGATATTTAAGAGAAAAGTCTGAACAACGATCATCCGAATTGGTATGCTGATTGAAGGAAGACGTTAATAAACTTTGAGGTCAAACGGTCGAAGTCAAGGAATGTTGTAGCCTCACAACTGATTTCTTTATAGACGATTTTGCTTATAATTGTGTACGAAGGAAGACGTTAGTAAACTTTGAGGTCAAACGGTCCTATTCAATGAAGTTTGTAAAATCACAACTGATTTCTTCATAGGCGTTTTTTTTCCAATTGTGTACGAGTTTGCTTTGACCAAGTTGTTATTTTGGTTACTAGAGAGAAATAGAGACACCAATAGTTTTTTAGGTCATCCTTTTCAGACTTGAAGATAATAGGGGCTTATAGCCACACACAATCTAGAGGATACTATAACTAGAGAATATATTACTAAGTATGTTGGCTTTGGTTCGATTCTGATTTTAGATATTTACACAGTACAGTGTAAATAAACGGTGAAAAGCATTAAAATAAAAAGAAAATTTGCTGGATTCGGTGGAAAGTCGATTTTTTCATTTCGTTCACAAAATATGTGCAGCATATGTATTTTTTTATATAGGATACATTCCTTTGCTCGCCAACTTTTCAGCAACATGTAACGAAGTTTTATTTTTGGATGCGCTTGTGTGCATATAGTACGCACAGGCTAATCAGGGACGACACTTTCCGCCTAAATTGGATTTTTGCTAAGAATAGACTTCATTTAAACGAAAAATGTAATACACGCGGAAAGTGTCGTCCCTGATTAGCCTGTGCGGACTGCACAGGCTAATCTGGGACGACACTTTACGCACAAGCATTATGCCCAGTTTTCTCAGAACGCGACTCACATAATAAATTACAGTAAATGAAACCTCTTCAAAAGATAAATAGCGATAATGTGCAGGCAAAACGTCAATGACAGTGAATCAACCAACACTAAAAGTTGTTCGCATGTGTTGTGCATCCTAATGAATATCATTTCGATATCGTTGATTGAATTGTTTGTAATTGTCACCGGCATTTTTAATTTATTTGTAGACGTATGGTCTATATAAGCATAAATCTCTCAGTTTTTGTGTTTATGTGCAGTTACTTCCCTTTGCTTGACAAATGCTTTGCCATTTATGCCATGTATGCCATTATGCACTTTTGTATTAATGCTTGTCTTAACCATGTTTAAATAACCTTACTGTCTCTCTTAACAGCTGCTTTTTAATATGTTATTATTATACATTTGTTAAAAATGTCGGTTTAAAAGCTAAGTATAGCTTATCTTATATGTTATGTACTCTTGCCGACTTTAAATAAAATTTACTTGACTTGACTTGGCATTGTCCCTTATGGGCATGTTTAGCCCCAGCATCCGAGAATAATAATAAAAAAGATAAATATTGCGTATTTGAAATGCAAGAACGAAAATTTCAAAATATCCAAATCTGAAAAATGTGTTAGAGAGAAATGAAAATGAAATGCATGTAATACGGAATAAAACGTTTATGGGTAACAGTTAAATAATAGATAAATATACGGAACCATATCATATCAAAATATTTACTACCATAACTTGCATGCTACGCTTTTCGTTGACTAAGGCAAACCTTAGAAAAAAAACTTGTTACCATTTTCGATGCCATATTTATGATTTGATCTTCATAAAACTTGGTAAGTTTTCCATCTGTACAATATCTAGGCTCTAAATGCAAAACAAGGTTACAAAAATCTTGGTAACGAGGTCAGACTTAAGAAAAACCTTGTTATCGCTCAATATGTCAAATAAATTATTTTATCTGGACGAGACATTTTAGAATGTTTATCTGAGCAAAATTAAGGTATTGTTTGAATCGAGGTCGATTTGGCTCAATAACTAGGTCAACAGGTCAAGTCTGCAACAATTTTTCTATGTAAACCTCTGACGAGGGTTTGAGGGTCATAACGACTCTTTCGTTTCATAGTTTTGTGCAGGATCAACGGGGTTCACAGTAGGTCTACGGACGGACTGGGCAGAATGTAAACACTTTACTATTGCAAACATTTCAAGTGATTGAAATACATTTGCAAAACTCTTTAATGCATAAAAGACAGGTTTTCTTGCCGTGTGTGATGATATCTTAAGATTTAAGAATGAATCATTGAATACGTATGAAATCGGTTCCTAAATTTGCACGTTACGAGCAGCCTAACCATGTACATGAATGCTGTACACATCGAATTTGTGGCAAAGAACACAGGCTTATTAAATTAAGTAATTCTGATGTATTTCACTTCGCCATACACAGCATAAAAATGTTTTTATGCACAAGTTGAAATTCTTAAAAAAAATGTTTTTAAAAGATAGTTGAAAAATAAGCGCCTATACCGGTGTGTTTACATCAATTAACGTTTAATGTGAACCCCACACATTCACGCGATCCTGCACTATGTATTTGACACCGAAACTGACCTAATGATATGGAAGCAACTTCCAAGAGGATTCTTAATACGACCAGAAGCACTTAGCTATCACTGAAATGTGTATGGTCCATTAAATGCACGATGAACAGTGAATGTGCTAAAATAGCCTTGATTTGTCACTTGGCTCGGTTCCCATGATTGGGCCTATATTTAGACAGTGATGTGACTGACATATAAATAGACCAAAACTCCAGTTTAACCCATTTATGCCTAGTAGACTCTCCCATCCTTCTAAATTGGATCAATTTATTTCCAAAATAAGGGATGTCTGGTATATTTATTTCTATTTTTAGAATATTTCTTACAGAATATCGTTTAAGCAAACAGTGTAGACCCTGATGAGACGCCGCATTAGGCGACGTCTCATCTGGGTCTACGCTGTTTGCAATGTCCTTTTTTCAGGACGCTAGGCATAAATGGGTTAATCGGTAGGGGATCATTCTTATGATTATCACGACCTTTAGTTTAGGCAAGTTCCCATAGCTATATAATTAGACACAAAATAAAACACTGCAAAAATACAAACGCTAATAAATTCAAATGAAGTCGATGCAAAGCAATTTAACAAGTTTTAGGTCACATTAAGCACACGTTTATTCGCACAGCATATACGTGAAAATAGATATTAACCTTTTAGAATCAATCTCCAGGCAGAGTTGTCGTTCCTTGCTCTCATGTAACCGTCGTGCAAAAGATGGTTTAAGAATTATAATTTTAATCAAACTGCAGCGTAGTGTTATAACCCACAAACGTTTTACTGTAACATAACGTTTTTTTAAGATAAGTGGTACAGAAAATACACGTCGAATATCTTTTTAAAGCTTTTTCTTGTTATATTTGATCGAGAATGTAACCCACCTCCCAGTTTCGCTGAATGGATCAAGTTCCCCACGGGTACTTCTTCCCCGTACCCCTATTTTTTTTCTTACCAAAAATTGTTCGTACCCAATTTTTTTCGTACCCAATTTTTTTCGTTCCCAATTTTTTTCGTTCCCAATTTTTTTCGTACCCAATTTTTTTTCGTACCCAATTTTTTTTCTACCCAAATTTTGTTTTCTACCCAAATTTTGATTTTACCCATTTTTTGGGCATAATTTTTGTACCCACAATTTTCGTAAATTTGTTGTCTCGTACCCAAAATTTTCGTACCCACATACACACTTTTGATGATGTAGATAAACTTAAATTGATGCTTTTATATCCATCCTCTTCAAAAGCATCGTTACATCAGTACTGTCAGTACTTTAATCCTCCCGGCTGCCCGGTTATTCGAAAAGGAATAATTTTGATACAAATATACCAGTGCATGGTGACCAATGAGACCTTAATGTGAATGGTAGACAATTTAAAGACAAGTCATGTCTAGTTGCCCCTCCCTCGAAAGGCAATGCTATGCTAATATATGCAGGCAGTGGATGTGCCATAAATGGCAGGGTCTCGTTCACTCGCAACTGGCAGTGCTTTTAATAGACAATAGCTGGATACGTTGCTAATGAATGCAAGACAATCAACGACATCAGCTTTTTGCGTGACCATAAGCTACCATTGTCCGAGCCGTGACCTGATAATTCCGATATCATGCAGAACTTGCAGATGAACTGTACACGAACTAAAACATGTATTGGTTCTTTATATGGCTTTACGCTTCTCGTTTCAATATTATAATTAATAATTAAATTTCTTATATGGCTTTACGCTTCTCGTTTCAATATTATAATTAATAATTAAATAGTTTGTTACAGAATGAAAACGAATGAAACACACTAAAATAATGAATTTATTTTCTTTGTTATTTCCACTTTGATTATCTCTTATTTAAGGAAAGCGACTAGTTGCCTTTACAGTCCAGTGCAAATACGTCAATATAACATCAAAATAAACAAATGATTTAACCCTTAAAGCACTGGAGCCGAATTTTAAAGGCCTTTGCAAACAGTTTGGATCCAGATGAGACGCCACAGAACGTGGCGTCACATCAGGATCCAAACTGTTTGCTATTCTGATAGCATTCTTTGAAAAAAATCGAAGAAAATGCTAATTTTAGAAATTCAGCAGACGACATTTTAGCAGAAGACAAATTACCCAGCATGCAAAGGGTTAAGCTCGGGTAACAGAATTGAACCATTCACCGCTATTGATTAATTGCATTGCTAAAACTTTTTAATGCAATAATTATCAAATACTATTTCTTTATCTTAGCTTATAGATAATTAAGCAGCGTATATTTTGTATTAAACATTGACCGTCTGTTATACACTATACCTTATCGTATCAGAGAAATCTCATTTTGTTGAAGTATATGATTTTTATTAATTGTTTCCACATAATTCCGTCAGCGAATATTCCGTTTTATAGCAACGGTCATCACCGCTTTAATCGTGCAGTGTTTATGGTAGGAAACTAATTCAAGCATTGTTATGTCAGTACGTATTCTGACGAAACTCTCGTTTCTATCAGATTTCCTCTCACTTCATTACCATACACATATCATCATAAGAACTTGTCAATCCTTTCAGAATAGGGGGTTTAGCTTCAAACATTTCGCCATACCTGAATTGCAATTACTTTATAAGTAGTTTTAAGCAGGTTTGTTGCTGTAATAATACTAATGATAATGTATAACATTCATTTTATTTTAAAGTTTAAAATATACTTTTCGCATGCGTTGTTTTGGGCAACCGCCTTGGAACGGTCCATGTTAAGTATTTAGGGTTGAGATTAAAACTTACTATAAGCCCATAAATAATTACTTCGCAAGGAATTTACATTGTTTTATAAGTTATAGTGGATACTATGTCAAAGTAGTGTTTGTTTGCCGTGGATTAGTGGATGTGGTGTCGTCTAGCGACCAAGAGGTCACGGGTTCGATCCCCACTGTGGGAGCGTTCTTTACATCTCCCTCATAGGCACCAAGTAATGGTTCTGGGGTCCATCATATCAACGATCGTACGACAATATTAACTTAAGATTGACTTTTGTTATTTTAGAATATAAGTGATTATGATCTGTATGTTTCAAATATAAAGGATATTTGACAGCTACTTTGGAAATGAATGGAAATGTTCAACAAAAGTAATTATTAATGTGACGGTTACATATTTATGGCACTTCGAAAATTGCATCGTAAGGTGAGAATGTCGTACGATGTTTGATAAGACGGGCCCCAGGTTCCAAAAAACGGACTGAATGTTTATATAAGCCTAAGACATTATATGCAATCGAGCTAAAATAAATAGGTTAACACTAATTGCAATTGAATTTCGCACCTGCTTGCAACATTAAGTCTAGATTGTAACATACTTGTATGTACAATATCCAGGTTTAAATACACAAACATACACAATGTATGATAATACAACAGGACAGTAGTGCGCATTTGTTTTCAACAGGCCGTAACCATTTATCATGCATAGACAGAATTATTTATTAGGCGTGTGTTCTCTATCGATTTTGATCAGGAGATCGAAGGCCAAGGACACAGTGGCATGCTTAACGTTTTAAGAACTTAACAATTTCACATATTTACGACTTGACTTTAGACAAGAATAAAGAGGATGCGTTTTTCTTTCTCAATTTATGGTGCTCATTACGACGCGCAATACCGCCATATATTTATTCTTTTCGAACATTCTTTCAAGGCCTTAGATGAACCAAACATCCTTTAGAATTATTATTACAAAACATTGATCGCGTGGACATTTATTATTTTTTTGACTGAAAAGCATTTTATTTTTCAAATGTATTCGCTTTGTACATTATATATGCCTCTCAAATGTATTCGCTCTGTACATTATATATGCCTCTCAAATGTATTCGCTCTGTACATTATATATGCCTTTTAAATGTATTCGCTTTGTACATTATATATGCCTTTAAAATGTATTCGCTGTGTACATTATATATGCCTCTCAAGGGTAAGTCGCCACATAGACTGTTACGCATTTCATGTTGTCTGCAAATGATGATTTCATACATTTATAAACGGTCTTCATATGTTGAAATAATGCAGTTAATATTATATTGCGATTTGTCTCGTCATTTTGGTCACCAAATATTTGAATTGCCCTATTTTTCGTTTAATTTCTCGATACATTTCTTATCTCCCCATCTTTCCAGTTACATGCATCAAAGTCTTACATTTTGCATCCGCTTGTGTGTGTTTGTCGACGCCAATTTAAGCCTTGTCCATTCATAAATCAACTTTGAGTTCATATAACCCGATACTGTTTTGGGGCTAGAAATAACTTTAAGTGATATTATGGGCATCTAACAGTATATGCTATGTTTAAAGGTGTCTATCGCAACCCTTGTTTATTTTTGGTGTTTTCACTTCATATACACGTATATTTGTTAATGCAGCATCAACATATTAAAACGATATCCCGTAAATAAAAAAATAATGCATTTGAATATCAACCGTATTTTCGTTATGACAACTGACGACAGAAATTATTCGATGTACGATGTGAGTCTAAATGTAGTTTTCATGCAGATTCGTTCATACGACACACAGACACAATTTTGTTTTACGAATCATTTCGGCATAGAGGACTGGGTGAGTCATGTAAAATATCGAATATAATATATATTTTTTATAAACAACAGGTAGCAAGATGAATTGGTCAGTTACCACATTTTAACTAACTATTTTGACCTGTTAATTCTTTTCAGCTCAATTCAACAGTGAAAAATGCGCATAATATCACTTTAATAAATCGCTAATACATGACATTTTATACAGTAAAGAATCACGATAAGTGGAATAATGTCTGCAATAGTCATTTACTGAAGTTTAAGTGGGTGGGTATAATGTCATACATTTTTATTTTATTTAAAAATACTGTAAATGAAAAATTCTTAAAAAGCTAAAAAGAAATACTGTATACAAACTCGTCAATATCGGCGAATTATCCACGACTTTAAGGTTTCGTGCATTTATTGAATCATTTCAATATTGATGATTGAGTTGTTACGCGAACGTGCCTAACTGGCCGTATTGCCGCCATCATCACACTAAAATATTATAAAATAACATTATTTGATATTTAAGTAACCATTTGAAAGATTTGCAAATTGATACATTCTGAAATGGTATACATAGACTCAAAAATGAAATCCGTATTATACCGTATGAAAGTTTACGGGAAACCTATAAATTATAGATAAGAATACAGAACCATATCAAAATAATTAAACCATAAATCGTTTGTTACTCGTTTCAATGATATGTAGAAAAAAGCGCCTACAAGTGACATTTTTTATAAATATATTTTTGTTTCTTGCTTTTTCTTTAGATTATATTTTATGACTGTTCAAATGCTCTGGTGTCTGCAGTAAATACGTAAATACGCAAAAAATTGAACGCACGTCACTAAAGCAGTACTGCTTGTACATAAATATAAACGCTATATTTGGAGCTATATTCAACGTTTTAGTGTAAATGTATATGTATCCAAATGACAATAAGTATATATGTACAACCCAACCAGAAACAACCCAACGGGCTACATTATACGTTATTGCATAGTAATACTATTGGTTGCATACCAACAATTTTGGACATTTGTTTGGTGTTTGTTTTTTGTTAGATACCAGACAACGATATCCGAATCGCAGTAAATTGCACCACTTGCTTTAACTCAAAATATGAGTCAATTTCAACCTGACCTGACAGCATATTGTGCGCTTCATTGTGCTTAGAAAACGCTTCGTTTGTCAAAAGCAAAAGTTTTATTAATGCAATTTAAACGGAATTTCCAAAGATTTTGAACCAAATATGTTCCGATGAAGGCAATGTTATGTACATATAAAGATTTCTAAAAAATTAAAGCACTTTCAAGATTTTTCTTTTAAACATATTTTTTAAGAACCCATTTTGTGTGCTGTATTCAAAGTTGTTTACATGTTTTTTTTGAGTAAGAATCTAAGAATATTTAATTATCACACATGAGTACTGCATAATAAGCAGCCTTTGAAACTTGTACTTAAAATTCACGACCTTAGTTTCACAAAAGATGCTAAGCGTAAATATCTTTATTTCAAATATTATGAACAGCTTACAAAACCATAAATACGTGTGTATGCGCCTTAACCCTTTGCATGCTGGGAAATTTGTCGTCTGATAAAATGTCGTCTGCTGAATTTGTAAAATAAGCATTTTCTTCATTTTTTTTCAAAGAATACTATCAGAATAGCAAACAGTTTGGATCCAGATGAGACGCCACGTTCTGTGGCGTCTCATCTGGATCCAAACTGTTTGCAAAGGCCTTCACAACTCGGTTCCCGCACTGTAAGGGTTAATGTCCTAATCAGCACATTAAAGAAAGAAAAAACTGCTTAATTATTAACAAAGTGAAACTCCAATCGCTTCAGCAATAGAGAAATCATACTTGTAAAACGATGGCATGTATTAATGTCAAGTTATAAATGGCCGAAACATTCGGGTTCAGTCCAAAAACACAAAACAAACATAACCATGTTTAAATAAGGGCCAATGTCCTCCTAACGATCCATGCAGACCGTTGAAATTCTTTAACAGTCGGTGATTCATATAAGCCCTTTAATATGAGCATGACAACGGCAAAGCTCACGCATATTTCGATAACAACTAGGGTCACCTCCATTGTTTAACAAACCCGTAACTCTACGATCAAATTGCCTTCTTTTCAATTGAAGTCAAGAAGTACAGAGCATTTCATAGGCAAGAAATGCGGATTTTCATTATATTCCAAATGTGCATACATTTAGACCCAGGGCATTCGGTTTGATATGCACTCTGAAAAAAGCAACAATAAACAGCATATAAACAATGCTAATCAAGAACTTACTTCTCGTATCGATCGTCAGAGACAATAATCCAAGTAATTTCAAGAGCATTATGGTAGTTTCCATGCTAGCGAGCGAATTCCGTATGCTTCCAATTCCAATAACCAAGTACGGTGAATGGAGATAGAAAGAGCGCCGTTAAAGCAAAATCCTCCGGGAATGCTTCACCAGTAGCGTCGTTTCGTGAGCATGATTGGTATTATTGGAAAATGTACCGGCATGACAACAGCGTTTTGTCATATCTGATCATGACCAGTCTAACTATTATGGTTATATTTTAGGCGATAGTCTACATGTATCTATGCGTTACGTCAATCGCTAACGAACGTGTACCCGTTGCAAGCACGCTGTTTTTTCGATATCTATGTAGGGCTTATGTCATACAGCATACGTTTCCATCCGGGTGACCCAGAAGTTTCCTTCCAATAATAGGCGTTTGTAAATACATGAAGATGTGGTTATTTCTCAGGACCACAACGAGGCAATTTTAATGTGCATGTGCATTCCTTTGAGCATACACGATGATGCTACGAGCAAAATGTATGCAGTATCGTCCAAAACAAACAGCGTAGAGAGAATACATTTGACTAAAGAGGAAACACCTGCCTCAATGTTTAACCCATGTATGCCTAGCAACTAGAAAAAAGGCATTGGCAAACAGGGTAGACCCAGATGAGACGCCGCATGTTGCGTCGTCTCATATGGGTCTGCGCTGTTTGCTTAAAGGCTTTTCTGTAAGAAATATTCTAAATATAGCAATAAATATACTAGACATCCCTACTTTTGGAAATAAATTGATCCAATTTAGAAAGATGGGAGAGTCCACTAGGCATAAATGGGCTAATGTAATCATCAACGGATAGGTATGTAAATAAAATCATCAATGGTCACGTTTATACACCAAAGCATAAGGGTATGCATATAAATAAAATCATCAAACATGATGCATATAAATCAAATCATAAATAGATACAAATATGAATCAAATAAAAAATTACTATGCATTTCATCAAATCTACATTTTGATCTTAGGATTGAGTATGTTATCGTAACAATACTGTCTTATCTGAAAATCAATCGTTCTCTTCTAGTTCAAGAAAGCAATAACTGCTCTCAAAGGCTCAAGAAATACATTAATAATTTCGTGATAGGGTACCCTCGGGGAGGGGGTGTGACTACAACATTGGAAGAAAAAAGGTGATACATAGATAATAAATGCAGATAAATCATGTTTTTACTCGTGACGGCAGTGGTAGCCGTTTGTGACGAAAACATAGTGGAGGTAAATGTTGCGAGAATATTTTTAATTGCAAAAACTATAGATTACTTATTTATATATCTCATATGTTCCTAAAATGAACCAATATTGATTTGCAGTTATATTTTTAAATGATTGAATAAAGGCGGACAGAATAGTTCTTCCGTACTGCTTTGGGCTTTTACGAGTACATGCGTACAGCTAAAAGCAAGTAGTTGGAGTTGGATTGTTGAAACTATCGGAATGTGCAAAGGCCATACACGTTTTTGTCATAAAATTTACCAACCTCCGCGCAGAGACTTGACGGGAACCAGCATAGCTGAATCAAATTGTATGTGAGTGAAAAGAACGACAACTCTGCGTGGATATTGCAAAATTACTCAAAGAGTATTTTTATAAGTGGTTTTTAAACCTCGAATATAACTTACTGTCATTCCAGAATGGCGATATATGAAACCATGTTTGATTTTCTCGTTAATTATCCAAATGTCTTTTGTGCTTAAAAAGGATGTGACAAAGGTAAACAATTGCTGTAGCAGTTACTAATACAGTCAGAAATATTTTAAGAAAAACATGGAAAGGACGTATATTTTATTGTATGCTAATTATAAAAGCAATCCATTTTAAATTGGCTGCAAGAATTTTCACCACGTGCGGGCGCGCAAACGTTGGTGCGGAGCTCACAGACCAAGGCCACACAGACAAGTTATGTATGGGCATGACACGTCTTTTCAACTTTTTATCCCTCGTCATAGGCGGAGGAATAAAGAATTGACGTTTTCCGAAAGCCTGTCCGTCCGTCTGTCCCAAAACTAGTTGGGACTATATCTCATAAACTATATAAAATTACCACATGAAACTTCATAGGTGTATATATATATATATATATATCAATGAGAAGTGCTGTGCACAAGAACCATAACCCTATGTTTCTTTAATAAGAGTGATTGTCCTTTGTTTTTTGTTGTATGATGTAACTTTTTCAGGGCTATATCTAAGATACCATTAATACTTCAACATGAAACTTCATGGATGGGTAACCGTGTAGTGATATTAATGAGGAGAAGTGTTATGCTTAAGAACCATAACCCTTCACTTTCTTAAATAAGAGTTATGGCCCTTTTTTGTATGATGGAACTTTTCAGGGTTATATCTCGGTTATGAATCATATGAAACAACATTTCAAAATGAAACTTCCTGGGTGTGTAGATATAAATGGGAAGACGTGTCATGCACAAGAACCATGACCCTGCACTTTCCTAACAAAGAGTTATTCCATTTTGTTGTTTTCTCAGATACACTACATATTGCATTTTGTTGTTTTCTTAGATACACTACATGATTTCAACATAAAACTTCATGGGTGTGTTGATATCAATGAGGATAATCGCAATTCATTAAAGCAACTACCCTACACTTATTTTTCATCATTTTACCGTACAGCAAGGGATTTGCGCCCATCGATAAACACACTTTATTTGGCGGGGGATATCAACTCAACAAATTGTCTTGTTATATTTAATCTGACAGTTTAAAATTAATCACTCTTAGATTGATAATGTCATTAAACGCATTTTGCTGTACATATTTTGAAATGTGACCAAAAGTTTGAAAATTGATGTCAAACCACTGCTACAGGAATTGGCATAAGTAGACTAGAAGTAGTGTGGATTCTGCTCTGTATATAAAACTCAGAATCCACTTTTTACGTCTAATTATTTAGACTACCAGTTTTGTAGAAATGACACTTGACTAAATCTCCAATGTCATGTTCTAGATGTGGAGCAGCTGGATACTCAAGCACAGTTTTGGATTCTTGTTCTTGTTTTCAGATGTGATCTCCATTAGCTTCTTGTTCCGGATTGGACTCATAACTTGCCGAGATGATCCTGATTGATGACTTCCACTACGTGGTGTAATTGTTGCAGAGATAAGTATTTTGTGAGTTTTTCAGGTATCAAAAGTAGCCACTTAAATCTTAAACAGGCCAATATAATTTAAAAAAAAATGCATATCAAGAATGATTTTTTTAAAGTTTGTTTTATGCCAATTGTAAATTAAAATCGTCCAACACATTGATCACAATTGTATTCATTTTTCACTTTGGCCTCTTGCTATTGCTGAAAACGTTCTATAAATGAGCCGCACTCTATGATACCAGGGCTTAAGGCATGTGCATTAAGTCCCATATGAGGCTGTAGAGTCCGCATAGGCTATGATGGACACCACTTTCCGCCCAAACTGGATTTTCTCTAAGAAGAGACTCCCTTTAAACGAAAAAAAAAATACAACATTAAAGCGAAAGGCTAATCTGTGACGAACCAGTATGCACATTCATTAAGCAGACTCGAATGTATAGGTTGAGTTCCAATCTAGGTCACCTGCATCCAAACACTCGGTGAGCGGGTCAATTGTTAGGAAAGCATTGTAATCACTCAAGAGAAAGCATGTATAACTCAATCTTCACAATTTTTATCTAAACAACATCTAGACCAAGTTTGAATCAGGGCAACACGCATCCAGAAATAAGGCACCAGGTCAAATCTGTGAAAAATCTAGTTGCAACTCTAGTGGCCACATTTATGATTCAATCTTGATATAACTTGGTTTGACTAATTATAACAATGTCTAAGCCATGTCTTGTTCACTTGGGTCCAAACACTAGGTCACTAGGTCAAATCTTAGAAAAATCTTTTAACAACATTAGCGACTGCATTTATGACCCAATCTTCATACAACTTGGTCAGAATATATATTGACAATATCCAGGCCAAGTTTTATTCTGAATCATATGTGTCCAAAAACTAAGTCGCCATGTCAAATCTGTCAGAGACCACATTTATGCTTCACTATTGATAGAACTTGGTCAGAATGCTGTCTGGCAAATATCTAGGCTGAATATAAATCTGGGTCACTTGCTTTACAGTAATAGGTCTAATCTGAAAAAACAAACAAACATGTTACCCCTCTAGAAGCCACAGGTATGACCAAATCTTGATGACAATTTGTCAAAATGTTTATCTTGGCCCAGTTCGCATCTGTGTCATGTGCCTTCTAAATCTAGGTCATCGAGTCAAATCTTAGAAAAGCCTTTTGCTACTCTAGAGGCCCCATTTGTAACTCAAACTTGATGAAACTTAGTCCGATTTTGTATCTTGACAATGTGTTTGTTAGTTCACTTGGATTTTTTCCCCGTTTTTCATAGTTTTCAGTCATATCACGGTGATCAGTTAAGACACTCACACCTTTTTCCATGGATAGCTGGTTAAACAATACTTAGTACACTCACTTATGCCAGTAAGTGACAACTGTCCTGCATGACCAGTGTCAACACAAGTTATGTGTCAGGGGCGGATCTTGACAATATCTAGGCCAAGTTTTAACCTGGGTCATGTGTGTCCCAAAAATAGGTCATCAGATCAATTCTAAGGAAAACCTCGTTACCCTTCTAGAAGCAACTACTTAATCTCAATAACATGTTTATCTTGACAATATTAAGGCAAATTATGTATCTTTTTATGTGCGTCCAAACACTAGGTCACAAGGTCCAATCTTTTAATCTCTCTAGAAGCCACATTTGTAACTCAAATCTTGATGAAAATTGGTAACAATATTTTTCTTGACAATATCTAGGCCAAATAACATCTGGTATATGTAGGGTCAACAACTAGATCAAGGTCAAGTCTTTGACCTTGAACTCAGGTGAGCAATTCAGAGCCATATTGCCTTTTTGATTGATGTAGCCCAGTCTAATGCTGTCCATGTCAGAGATTTATATACTCCCAGGGCTCGACAGGCATTAAACTTGCACTTCTCTGTCCTTATTAGTATCTGCAGAATTATTCGGCTGCAGTTATATAAGCCTTGTTGATATTCAGTGATTCTATTGGGAGCTTTTGTGATTGCCATTTCCCGTTTGTCCATCTTCAACATTTACACTGTACAAGTTACATTTCCTTTTCATGTTTTATGAAATTTTGGAATATTTGCCCCCATATATTTTCTGACAACACACAGCGACAGACACATGACAAAGTGTGATCACAATAACTCACCTTCAGTGCTCACTACTCAGGTGAGCTTAAACAACTTAAAGTGTTGTTAAACTTGATCCAATAGTTTGTCCTAATCTGGGCAGAGTTTGAAACTGAGTCGTGTGATGTAAACAACAAGGTCACATGGTCAAATAAAAGAAAAAGCTTGGTAAAATCCTTGAATTTGCTTCATGAAACATGATCAGAAGATGTTTAGCTCGACTATTATATATGAAATATATATAGTGGAACTATCCTACTCACCCCGGCGTCGGCGTTAGCGTTTGCGTTGGCAATAGCGTTGGCGTTGGCGTGCAAATGTTAAAGTTTGCGTACTACCCCAAATATTTTCAATGTCCCTTGACATATTGCTTTCATATTTTGCATACGTGTTTACCAACATGACCCCAACCTATAAACAAGAGCAGACAACCGTATCAAGCATTTTGACATAATTATTGCCCCTTTTATACTTATAATATGCATACTATTGATAATTCTATGTTTAAGTTTGCGTACTACCCCAAATATTTCATATGTCCTTTGACATATTGCGTTTATATTTTGCATACTTCTTTACCAACATCACCCCAATCTATAAACAAGAGCAGACAACTATATCAAGCATTTTGACAGAATTATGGCCCCTTTTATACTTAGATAATTGAACATTTTGCTTAAATTGCCATAACTTCTTTATTTATGATCAGGGACAACACTTTCCACCTAAACTGCATTTTTACTAATGGGAGACTTTTTTGAAACGAAAAATACCATTAAATTGGAAAGTTTTGTAACTACACAGGCTAATCTGGGACGACACATTATGCACATGCATTAAAACCCCTTTTTACAGAGCACATCCCTTTTGAATTACTTAAGATTATAACATGTATTTTTCCAGAATATCACTCAGCAATACACCAAGTACAATAACAAGAACTGTTTCATTTAAATCTTATTTGACCCTTTCCCACTCAGAAGTCAAGTGAAAATGACGTAACACGCAGCCTGTTCAGGTATTATGCTGTTTGCTGCTCATCAGTATCTAAGGTTTGGAACTGAAACCTGTAAAACTTGGATCTAGTAAGAAAGGTCTTTAATTAAATTTGACTTTCTTAGGAACAACACTGTGTAAACATACGTATCTAAATGGTAAAGTTTTAACGTTTTGTCCAATAAACATGGTGCAACAGAAGCTGTTATTGGAACCTATCTTCATGATCTATAAATCATTTGTGATTGACCTATTGAACTTTTATTCTTGTCTTATTGATTTATAAATAATTTGTGATTGACCTCTTGATCTTTTGTTCGTTTGTCTTATTGATTTACAATTAATGTGTGATTGACCTTTTGAACGTTTATTCACCTGCCTAATTGATCTATAAATAATGCGTGATTGACCTATTGAACTTTTTTTCCATCTCTTATTCATCTATACATTATGTGTGATTGACCTATTGATTTTTATTTCCATGTCTTATTGATTTATAAATAATTTGTGACCTACCGGTATTGAACTTTGTATTCACAGCCTCTCGTGAAGGAGAGATAAGCCACTGGCTACTTGGGTTGTTTTAGTAGAGATGTCCCCATAACTAAATCTCAGAGTTAAATCTGAACATATATTGTACGTTTTGTGTTCTGTTCATAATAATAATCCTAGAAGTTAAATATTGGTGTTTCATGAAAAACTTTATTCCTCTGAACTACACCTTCTCAGATTAATTTCGTTCCTTCTGGTCTCAGACTTGGGCCTTATGGTCCTATTTTTTTTACACTTAACTACAAGCCAATTGGGTTGTTTCAGTAGAGATGTCCCCATAACTAAATCTAAGGGTAAAATCTGAACATACATTGTACGTTCTTTGTAGCAATATTTTCAAAAGTTATTCATAATAATAATCATAGAAATTAAATATTGGTGTTTCATGAAGTACTTTATTCCTCTGAACTCCACCTTCTCAGATTACTTTAGTTCCTTCTGGTCTCAGGCAAGGGCCTTATGGTCCTTTTGGTTTTTACCCTTTACCACTAAGATATGTAGTTAACCCTTAAACAATTTAAGACCTTTTTAACAATGTTCAAGTTTAAAAGGCTTTATTTCCAACCCTTAGATACTGATGAGTAGTAAACAGCATAAAACATGAACAGACTGCGAGTTACTAACAGGCTGTTCTTGTTTTATGGTGTTTGCACATAGCCAATTTAACTTTGCTCCTGAGTTGGAAAGGGTTGAGAGAGGGATCAGATAACACGTTTTTTTTATCAGGTTGGGATTGGATATTTTCGAGTTGGGATGGTGTTAATTCAGTATGCAAAGTTTAATATATATCAGCATTCTTAATTAAGATATTTGTTTCAATCAGAATTTTTTTTAATACCCTGATGATTTGAAAAAACACGATAAGTTTGCAAAATGTATTATTTCATTCAAATTGTTCAGGGTTGTCTATATTCATTTAAAGTATACACCCGTTGTTTTGGTCACAATTCAACATAATAAGTGTAGTCCCATAACATTACAGTGACTTCCCATGTGACGATCGGATGCAGTTATTCGCCCCTGTTTGTTCTAGACACAGACTCCGGGCTGGGTAAAATATTTTGTTGGAACAAGGGACCAGCCGCAGTTTATCCCTGTTTGCCGACACCAGATTGCTCAAGGCCCGCCGAACAACCAGCCGTTAAAAATGAAAGGACACTATCAATTGACTTTAAAAATAAGAGGATAAAATCTAGAATCGCAACAGGAACAGGGTGCTGCTTAGCCCATTTATGCCTAGCGGCTAGTAAAAAGGCCTTGGCAAACAGCGTAGGCGCAGATGAGATGCCGCATTATCTCATCAGGGTCTGCGCTGTTTGCTTAAATGAATTTCTGTAAGAAATATTCTAAATATAGGAATAAATACACTAGACAACACTAATTTTTGAAATAAATTGATTCAATTTAGAAGGATGGGATTCCTTCCGAAAATTTCATTAATTTCAAGTTCCAGAGATCTCGCATGGAAACCTAAGTACCAAATACATGTTGAAGGATGGATGGAAGGACAAAAATAATTAGAGAGTGAATCATTTGGGAAATTCATTTTGCAACCTGGTGTAATACAGACTTAGTGGCAGATTGATGAACAAATCAGTGAGAGCATCATCTTACAGTCTCAAACTATGTACCGCTAGTGCTCACGGTAATATTGAACATGATTTCCTGCCTTAAAATAAGTTATACTGTTCACATTGTTATAATCAGACATTTGATGCATCTAATATACATGTGTGAAAGACAATACATCGACTTCTTTATGCTTTCCCGTGTTTTAATGCCCCAGAAAGAGGGCATATAGTGATCGGACTGTCCGTCCGTCTGTCCGTCTGTCTGTCACACTTTGTGTTTAGGTTTCGAAAAATGCTCATAATTTATATGTCGCTTCAGATAGCAATTTCATATTTGGCATGTATGTGTATATGGACAAGGCCTTTCCATACGCACACACATTTTGACCCCTGTGACATTGACCTTGAACTTAGGGTCCGCGTTTAGGTTTCGAAGTCTGCGTTTAGGTTTCGAAAAATGCTCATAACTTCTATGTCCCTTGAGTTATAACCTTCATATTTGGTATGCATGTGTATATGATCAAGGCCTTTCCATACGCACACAAATTTTGACCCCTGTGACATTGACCTTGAACTTAGGGTCCGCGTCTAGGTTTCAAAATCTGTGTTTAGGTTTCGAAAAAAGCTCATAACTTCTATGTCCCTTGAGATATAACCTTCATATTTGGTATGCATGTGTAAATGGACAAGGCCTTTCAATACGCCCACAAATTCTGACCCCTGTGACCTTGACCTTGAACTAAGGGTCCGCGTTTAGATTTCGAAATCTGCGTTTAGGTTTCGAAAAAAGCTCATAGCTTCTATCAAGCGTTTATAGGGGGCATAAGTCATCCTTTGGTGACAGCTCTTGTTTAGTTATATAATTGGTGATGTTAAATTTTAATGAACTGTTTAACGTAAAAAACTAACAGTGCAAATAATAAATAATTTTATTTCGTAATATTTTCCTGGTATTTTTTTTTATTTCAGCAAATTAAATGGATCATCAATTATGTTTGTCTTAAGTGTGAGAAATGATATTATAAATTCGGCATGATTATTCCTGCAAGATTTTGCAATTAAATTGTTTAAAATTACAAATATAATGGTTAAGTGCATAAAATAACAAAAAATGGGGACACCAATTGTTGACGGGTTGACCTGTTTATCTTGTTATTGACACTAATTGAACCCGATTTAAACTTTACCTTTATATTGTCAAGACAAACACTCTGATCATGTTTCATCATGACTGAGTCATTAATCTGGCAAACATATTTTCCAAGTGTAGCGCCGTTAAATGTCGATTCGTCGTTATATGTCGCAGGCTACGAGCTTTGTCGCAATGTTGACGATACATGTCGCAAGGGACGATAAATGTCGCAAATCCTACTTACGATATATGTCGCAAAAAATTCAACTGCCGATATATGTCTTATTTTGTTAAGAGATAAGACACTTTTTGTAATGTTCAATTTTAGTGAATCCATCTGGTTTAATAACGTTTGAATAGGTAGCATACTATAAAATTGATATTTATAGGACAATGTCGGCACGATGTCGGCCCGTTGTTATAAACATACTTATAACTCGACAGTTTAAAGTATGATATTGGCCCAACATTGGACCGATATCATAATAAACACTCAAGAGAAAAGGTAACTTTGATTATTTTCTTTTTAATTACTTGTTGCATTAAATTTAATTGTGTATGTCTCTTTTAAAAAGCGCGAATGATACTTGGTATAAAATACAAATATAATGCATTATGGTGTGTCAAGGAAGAGTTACAGTTGTCAAAAGAAATTACCCTAGTTGTTTCCCTTGGCATTTTAAATTTGAAGTGAAGATCTGTCCCGGCGTTGAAAGTATCCAAAATGAAGTATGTTAACCATCTTAATTTATATAATATAATATTATAAAATACCTTTCATTTAATTAATATATTGTTCATATTATTATTTCTTTAAATATGCGTTAAACATATTTTACTTTAAAATAGATTCAGTTCTGTGTGATCATACAAATATGCGGGAGATAGCTGCATTGAATTATTTCTCAATTATCAAGGTTAAAACACTCCCCATGAAAATGTTTAGCTATTCAGGTAAGGAATCAATTTTAATTGTTTATCAACAAGATTAGACAATGTTTGTTTAAAGCTGTTTTTCTGAAATTGTTATCTGTCATTAAATTTCAAATTTTTTCGCGACTGTCTAATGTTTGTGTCATTTCATTATATGTCAAATGAGGTCACCAAGCAGTATAACAGGCATGGAAAGAAACAAAAGGCAGCTTTTGGAGAACTTCGATTGTCTGTTGATTTGCACAGTAAGTTGTCATAGTATGTGTCAAAAGACTAGGTCACAGTTCAAAATTATATTTATATGTACAAAATTACATCCGGTTTGTTTCCTGTTTTTCAGAAATAGTTTTCATTGGAATGTAAAAAGTGTAAAGAAATGCTATTGGTTAAACTGCCCAGTACAGTTAATTCTTGCAACCCTGTTTGAACATAGAATGAATATCCTAATAATATGAGCCTTCATTGCATAACCATTTTCAGAAGCTGTCATGGGTTCCTTGAAATGATGCAGAAGTTTAAATTGAGTGCATAGAATGGTTTCAAACAGCCTCTGATAGTGACGGTGGCAGAAAAGCAAGGGCGGACAAGAAACCCGATGAAGCGTTGCAATTCATTATAACTCGGAATCATTGATTATGTAAAGGTATCTTTGAACTTGTAATTACTGATTTTACAGAACTTTTCTTTGAATATGCATAATGATGGAAGCAGTGTTTTATTATTATTATTTAGCCTTTATTACCTAAATGACTTTAATTGTGTATGTGTTACTTTTCAATATTTTTGTATTACAATCATTTTAATTTATAATTTTTTAAAAGAAAAATCAGTCGGTTTATCATTTAACAGTTTGTTTAAATATGTTAATGTTTTAGTTTCTGTACCAGTAGAATTATATAGACTGTTTACATAATTTGTTTTATATTTGCTGTTAGTTTTGGTACATATAAATATGTTTTATATCATTAGAATAAAAATGTTGGAATGAGTTATACATAAGTATATATTATTTTACATTTTCAGTAAGAATTATTTACAAATACTTTAATTGTTCCAGTTTCGTTGAATAGAATAATAAAATAAAACTTAGTTTGAAGAAAGTTTTCTTTCATTTATTTAAGGAACTGGTTTAATGGTAGGCCCTTAACAATACCAACAACAATTACAAATAAGTGAGGCTAGACAGGCACTCGGGAAACGTTAAAACCATGCTGGCTCAATAACGGTATCGCCGATATCGGGTCGACATCGAGCCGTGTTGCACTTCCGATCTCGGGCCGATAAAAATACCGATGTCGGGCCGATATTGAAATAAATATCGGGCCGATATCGGACCGACATGAAATGTTTGCTGGGTTTTCCTTAGCGCCAACTTAGATATACGTTGAATTTCTTTTTTAATCGTAATCGTAAGTTGAATTTGTGTGAGTCCTGTACAAAATTATGAAATATTGTAAATCAATGGCATTTTCCGCCTTGATGTGTTTTTTTTCCAATTGTCACCACTGTAGACAATTAAAAGTAAATTATTTTAGTGTTTGTGTTTTTCGTGGCCGTTCGATTGGCCTACTTTATAAAGGTGAACTTTATTTTCTGTGACTATAAGTAATTTTAAATACGTTCAAAAAGCGAACAAATGCAGCGCCTTCAGTGCTTTGATATGCGTAAGCTGCGTAGCGCTCTGTTAACATTTAACAACTCGGGCAGGTAATCGCTGCGAGTGGTCTGGCTTTACCAGACTCATTCATAATATAGGAATCCTTTAATAAACTTACGATATTAAACACAGTATTCTACATTCTACCGCGTTTGTGCCTAAAACGTCGATGGTGAGCATATAAAAACGCAACCTTTTTAATTTGAAGTTGTTGTATGAATATTTTATTCCAATCAAATTAAAAAACAACTTTTCATGCGTTTGCTAAATTATTTATCATCTCAAAACGGTAGTTCTTCTTTCCACATTTAACATTGTGTAATTCTTTTACAGATTCATCACGTGGCTATGAAGTATCGTACTGTTTTTGCATACATATATACCTTCGCATTATAACGCACAATTTGTTTCTGTTTTCGTTGAATATCTTAAGGCTTCGCTCATAAGGCTCGTTATAGATAACATTTTCTTGACGTTTAATTCAACATAAAACTGAACAACTTTAACAGCATCTACTCACTTAAAACGGAACTTCTTTTTTTAAGTAAGAACATTAGTTATTCGCAAGCGAACAAATTATAATCTGACCCAGTGTTTGTCCTTAAACTCTGTTAGTTATTTAAATACTACCAGTGAAGTCTGCGCATGTGCATCTTCTATTTTAACTATTTCCACCTTTCTGTCAGTTGTTCTATTTCAATATTTATATATTTAATTCTAGCAACTTCTGCCACATCACACAGTTTCAAACGTCGTTATGAAAGCAAACTTCCCTTTAAAATAAAATAAGAAAAACTATGCACGTTAGCAATAAAGCCGCGCTTAAAAGAGATCTGATGTAAAGATTATTTTCAATGCAGCAAAGCCTGTAAAGCCCCTGTCACGAATAATAGCGTATCAAGCGACTTGTGGTTTCAATTGCATTTCGAAGAGTTATGAATTGCAAATTATTATCTTTTTAAAATAAATGTCCATTAAGTTTATAGCCCAGGGTTGCGAGAGCATTTACATATTTTTACTTGCAATATAAAGAAGTGAAACTCCAGCTGCTGGAGCAGTATTGAATTTTCATTAGAAACAATTAGTTGGTCCTTTATTTAAGGCAAGTGACCGATTGCCCAAACAGTACATAACAGCACAATACAGCACAATACAAACCAACATAAACACAAAATATGAATAAAGCTGGGGTCACCGCCTTGGAACGGTCAATGCAAAGCATTGGGGGTTTAAACCTGGTTATAGAGCGCTCAACCTCACACTTGGCCCAGCAATATTCATAATACATTTAAGTGTAAATAAAATTTAACGTCAAAGCATTGTAACTCAAATTAAACAATAATAAAAGGGAATTAAAACGCATTCAATTTAATTACTATTTAATTACTCAATTGCATTGAAGATACAAGAGTAACAGAGTTACAACTTTTTGACGAACGATTAAATAAAACTATAAACAATTGTCAACTGCATTCCTTCTTTATAGAAACAGATTTGAGAATATAGCGTCATGGAGTTAATATCTCAGATAATCATCGCGCAAATACAGGAAGAAGCAGCAATAATGGGTGTAAAAATTCCATATAACATAGCTTGGTTGTTTATGTGACTGCTAAAAAAATTAAAAATAATTAAATCAAACAAGAAACGCCTATCAGAGAGAAAATATAAAACATTAAGTTAACCCTTAAATTGTATGCAGTGTCATTTAGGAAATGTATCTTTATATCGTGAGGAAATATAGATTTGCTATGAGTATTCACAAAATCTTCAAAGCAACTCGCAATATTTAGCTTACCAGGATCAGATTTTTTTTTTAATCTTTGAATGGATGTTAGGATTTTATTTTAATGAGTTTGGGACTTTACGTGTCTGGTAATGGAAAATTGAGTTCATTGAAAGTAAACGAATTAGTTTATCTTCAATAAACTAGGATCTAAAATATTTAATTTGTTTTTGATGATAGCCATCACATTCAATTTCCATGATTTTGATGTTTGGTAATGACGCTTTTACATCAATAGTTGCTTAATAGTTGTTTTCGTGTTAACGACTCATCTGAAACGTTTGGGGAATGTTTGCATCACACATTTTAGTCTGGTAAAATATGTTCTTTCTACTGATGGTTAAAACCATTCAAGCATTAGGTTCATGATATTGCATAAAATACGCAATGAACAGTAAGAGCTTGGGCTAGCCATTTGTGTCACCTTTAATGTAATGACTTAACATTGACAGACTCTGGTTGTTTGAGCGACACATATTCTAAAATAGGTTTATATTTGCAGCAATTCATTTTGAAATCCTCAATCGCAAAGCAACCTCCACCAACCGACCTACAGAAAGAACAAGAGAATGAAAAAAACATGGTAACATATAGACACCGACACATTTCTGTTATAGGAAGCTAAGGACACCGTCCAACATATTCTTAAATGACAATGTACCTCTTGATTAAAAAACAACAACAAAAAACAAACATGATTTCATTGATATGATGTTTCACTTGATTTCCTACAACTATGCAATTCATGCACAGATTTTGACTTCATGATGTTTGTGTGATTGTGACATTGAGCACTGAGCTCGACATCAGTTTACAGTCAACTCATGAAACCAGTAAGTAAGGCTTAACCCTTTGCATGCTGGGTAATTTGTCGTCTGCTAAAATGTCGTCTGCTGAATATCTAAAATTAGCATTTTCTTCGATTTTTTTCCAAAGAATACTATCAGAATAGCAAACAGTTTGGATCCAGATGAGACGCCACGTTCTGTGGCGTCTCATCTGGATCCAAACTGTTTGCAAAGGCCTTCACAACTCGGTTCCCGCACTGTAAGGGTTAATTTGCATAAAGAATAATTTGAATGAATGAAGAAATCATATCGAATACAATACCAAGAATGAAAAGATTATTAATTTTTTTTACACAATTTCAACCAACATTGTTCATAAAACAACGCCAAACATGATTGACATAGATTTGATTTGAAGTCTATTGAAATCACGTGTATGACAATGAAATGCAAAACACTGAATCTAAAACAATAAATCAAGTAAATAGCTCACTTAACTTGTTTATGAGCTGCATGTAGAATCTAAAACTTAATATTTAACAACGCTCTTTCAATAACAGCAAAACAAATTACCTATGAAACCTACCTGAATGAGACTACATAAATAATTGTTCTTGACATGGACTTATCAACCAAATCGGCATATTCTTTAAAATGAACATTAGCATTCATTTATTAATAAGTTCTGTAAATACAAAGTGAATATAAATTACTCAAATTGGCATCTAAAAACAAACATTCTGTCGACAGAAATTTATGCATTATAGTCGATTGCTTGATCACGTTTGAGTTATGTAATAACTATTATTTCTGTTTGTTGAAAATGTGGTGAAGCAGTGAACAGTCTACTACAGGTCTTTTGACTTAAATAGGCGTGTCAATTACCTGATTTGTAAGTAATTTGACATAAAATGGAAGATAAATCGTAAATATAGAGGTTAAATAAAAAATAAATGTTTGTAAATTCATAGATTAATCTTGTATGTTATAACACAATTCGTGAATTTTCCCAAGAATGAATTTGCTTAAAAGATTAATGTGTTCTTAATGATTTACTACTTAAATACAACCATTTACATAATTATTGAAGTGAAACGGCAGTTGAAAATGCTTCAAACATATAGAAAAACTAGTCATTAAAGATCAAAGTATAAAACACACATAACCACAAATTGAAAGTTATAAATATTACCAGCATTAACAACAACTTTAATTTCAACAAATCCAATTTCGCTATACAGCATTAAAAAAATTAGCATTACCATAGGGATCTCCATATGAGAATCATTGGGTATTTATCTTTCCAAAGAGGATGCAGAACAATCGTTAAAATTATGTTGAAATAAAGCAAGCCCAAAATACGCATAATTTTGTAGAGCTAAGAAAACGTATGATTTCTAGACTTACGTCAGGGTAGAGGATCGTGGTTCCTTAACCCATTTATGCCTAGTGGACTCTCCCATCCTTCTAAACTATATCAATTTATTTCTAAAATTAGGGATATTTCGTATATTTATTTCTATATTTAGAATATTTCTTACAGAAATTCCTTTAAGCAAACAGCGCAGTCCCTGATGAGACGCCACATCATGCGGCGTCTAATCTGGGTCTACGCTGTTTGCCAAGGCATTCTTTCTAGACGCTAGGCATAAATGGGTTAATGGTCCTTGTTGACTCCGCTGCCAGCTCAGTGTCTGCCTTGTCTGACCCAATACAAGAATCACACTCACTGGAATACATTGGGACTGAGTCAGTAGAGGGAAACATGGCCAACTGGGGCAGTATTAGTGGAAAAAAAGGTTTAGTATTCGCATAGTATTATCATATACAGAAAGAGAGTTTAGCATTGTGCTAGATTTGAAAATGACATTCTGATAGAAATTAAATATTTGAATATGAAAATTCTCTTCAATTACCAACATATGGTACATTGAGAATGTTCGTCTAATTTGGACATTCTTTCCACAGTTATTCTTTAATAGATCAAAATTACTTTCTGCTACAAAATTGTGTATACACTTTTCTATAGATGTGAGAAAATAATAATTAAAACTGCAAACAAAAGAAATCCTTGTTGCATATTTTACGCCAATTAAGACACATTTAAATTGACGGATCTATAGCATGTCATGCAAGGTTAAAAATATAACATTAGTAGTTATTTATCTTACTGTTTACAGCAAGAAAATACTACGACACACAACGGTCTTCGCTACTTACAGGTCAAACGTCACCAAGGGCGCTAGCATTCCTTAGCAGCAGACCAAATTTGCTAGGAAGCAGTATGTCTCCATTCTCTTGCATAGTCCTCGATTGGGACATATGATACATATGAAACAAATACCTATCAATATTTTATGTAATTTCTATAATTATTATAAGTCATGTAAATATGTATGTAACATTTATGTGTATTAGTATTGCATAATGTACGGACAAAGAAATGACAACATGAAAGTTTTTACTTTTGTATTTCAAGTCACAGATGTTCTTTCCTTACAACATGTAATTATTGTATTTTATATACATGTTTGTTCAACGTGAACGTTTTCCTGTTTCAGACGTTATTTTTAAAAACAAAAACTTCCATCTTAAATAAAACATTAATACAAAACAAAAAACCTAGATGTATAAAGAGAGCCACAAAAATGTCATGTACATGCAACAAACATGCTCTAGTAATAAATGAAAGCTGGCACAACATGAACAAATCTATTTGCAAGCATGTTACATTCATGGCACGTTTACATTACAAACTTGCTTTAAACAGCTTGCATAATTTTACCGCCAAGGGCTAGCAAAGCACTCAAGCAGACACAATTTATGCGCACGATAAACTATTACACCACTCTCTATAAGGATTTATTTAAATTCAAACTGCCTGTTCTATGAATAAAATTATTTATAACATATGTCAAGCATTAATTTTCGCTTAAGCCATGACAAATAGCCTAAATGCAGGATAGACGCATCCTTTTGCAGACAGTGAAATAAACCATGACAACGTGTGTAGCCAACGATGACTGATGAGAATAGCCAACAGTGTTACAGTTTTAATTTCAAGCTAACTTAAAGGGATCGTCATCCACGAATGACGAAAAAAGGAAAGTTTTAAAATACCGTATTTTCGTATTGTTTTTTTTTTACAATTATTAATTTATATTGATTTAAATATCACGACTGGTATTTTACATCACTTGAAAAAAGTTGTTAAGTTTTCATATTTTCATATATTCGGTAATACAATTTTACTAGGTATGTGTACCAGGTAACTACCAGTTAACTATAAATATCGCAAGTAGATTGATCATCATCGTCACGTAGTTAACCCAGGAATGCAAATGGTGCATGCGTAGTGAATTGTATATATTATATATATAAAATTTTCAATCTACTTGCGTTATTTATAGTGTTAACATCTTTATGTCACCATTTTTTCGCGATATACTTTTGATTTTACATCGCGAAATGTTATTACCGAATATACTGAAAATATGAACTTTTTTTCAAGTAATATACCAGTCGTGATATTTTAATCAATATAAACTAAGAATTGTAAAAAAATACGGTAATTGAGAACATTTCTCTCTTCGTCATTCGTGGTTGACGGTCATTTTAATGGCTTGCTTTTTCATCAAGATACACACATGAAAAATCGTTATTTACACTAAGGCATTGGCTGTGATATAATGGACCATCTCTTAAAACGTGTGGGGTTCCGACTGCGCACCGCATGGACAAACAAGCTGCACAAATACCAAATTGTGCATGATGCAATGTAGTTTCCAATTTACAAATTGTCTTTACCACAATCAAAAGGTGTTTAAGGACTTGAAAATCATTGTCTAAGATTACAACATGACTTTTAAGTATCTTTCACTAGTTACAAAGGGTTTGTCTAAGTTCTTTTAGACAATTGGTGTTTTAATGGACTTAATCAGTTTTGTAAATTCATAATGTCCACGATAATAAGTATATATTTGAACACTAGAAAAAAGGCTTAAAAGTTGTGTATGAGACCATTACAACTTTTTTCCAGCTCAATTTATTTTATGATGCTGAAAGTACATCTACCATATTGCAGTCGAAAGTCTATTCATGCTAAATTTGTTGAAAAAGCTGTTCTTCTTTAATAACAATGCACAACGCATGGCATATGTCACTGCTGTTTGTGTCAGAGCAAAAAAAGTATTTATTATTACATAAGGTCTAAGTAACATGGCCCTTAAATGATAAATAACTGCCCAACCAGTAAAATGTGTCAACTAAATGATGACGGCCTTCATATAGTTTGTAGAGATGGCGATGTTGACCCTCTTTAAGCTCAAATGTCCCTCTAAGATTTAAAGCTGGTTTGTTCAATTTCTGCAACAAAATACCAAAACAAACCCAATAAACATGCACGTGGGGCTTATGTGGGGTGAGGAAAGAAAGACTTTGTGAGAAATGTTCACTCTTTATCAATTTTGATGAGTTTTTTTATTAAAAAAAATCACCCCAAAAAATGTTAATTTCATAGCAACAAATATCCCATTTCATCCAAGACAATGAACAAATGAGTCAAAATGAGAGATCAAAGAAATTTTAAATTGTTAAATCAATAAGCTTCCCATAACTGGTTGTTTCACACAAAAAAGTGTGAAATCTTGAAAGCACATTGCTGGTTGGAACTACCAGCTGCCAATGATATATTCTAATATATAATGTCATGGGTGCCTTAAAAGTACAGCAGGCGGCAATATGCATTGCCTGCTCACATTTAGAGATAAAAGGCTGGGAATACAAATTTGCATTCATAGGGTACAAACAGTACATTGACTTTTTAAGGGTGGCAATCTGCCACCCTTTGATTGATTTACAAAAGAAACAAAAATGTTTCAGAGTCGTAAATTTTCATTCTAGTTATGATATTTGTGAGGAAACAGTAATACTGAACTTTTACCTTGCTCTAAAATATCCATTATATGCATCTTTTGATGATTTAAAAACCTGAAAATTATCCAGCGTTGCAACGCGAAACGATTGAGTAATTTCGAGAGTTATGTTGTTGTTATATTTTGTGACACTACCAGGATGACCGAGTGGTCGATGCGATAGACTTTTACTCCAGGGGACAGTGGTTCGAGCCCAGTTGAGGGTTACTTTTTTCTCTTTCTCAAATTGTATTCTTGCGTTTACAATAGCTTTTTAGATCCGATTTTTACATCTATCAATAGAAAGCATTTAATGACAAACTTGAATATCTGCCAAAATCTGTGAAAAGGTCCCTTTCAACGTAAGCTAATGTTTGCAACTAAACTGAACTTTGAGATGTTAAACATGCTAATGAGAACTGCTTTAAACATAAACCAATCAATAAATCTACATCAGACTTCAGATGACATTACCGGGCTTGTTAAAGGGACTTGTTCAAAGTGTGACAACTGACAATATTTCCCAAAATTCTAAAAGATTTAAAAAAGGAATGTATTGATTATATTTATACCAGTGAGATTGCCCTCATAACTAAGTAACATGTTTAGAAACATATTGTTTTTTATGGATAATCATGACTCAAAATGGGTGAAATTATACAGATTTTAAAAAGCATTTCATCAATAATTTGGAAAATATGTGTATTACTAATATAATTTTTTGTATTATTTTTTTGCTTCAAAGTTTAAAGGCCTGAGTGTTGTAGTGTTTGTGTATTAGATTTTGGTTCCAAAGGTCACTGGTTTGAATCCTAGGCAAGATTTTTTTCTACCGTTTTCCTTGATTGTATAATTATTTAAGGCCACGACCAATTGATTTAATGTTCGTTGGATTTGCCGCACCTAAAACATCTTGAAACGAAATAAAAATATTTTTATTTTTATTTTGCGCCCGCAGCAACAATTTTGCTGCGCACCTAATCATTTAATGATTAAGTTAAATTTAGCCTACGTACTTTACGATATAGACTGTTATAACGCTTTGCGTTATTAGATTGGTTTAAGGTGAACAAACTGGTGGCGTTCGTCTGTCTAGTCATGTCGGCCAAAGGCATATATGGAAATGTTAATTTTCCCCCGCGGCAATGAGTCATTGCATCACATATGCTTTAAGTTATTTATTTATCTCAGCCGCATCTACAAAGGATGTGCAATGTCGCCTGTATGCGTACGTTTGGTAAAAATCTGCTATAAACTTGTTGGTGTTGATTGAAGTTAAAACATCAAACATTAACAGTGAACTGAGTGTCGCCGTTGAACTGGACAAAAAATATCGAGTATAATATACATTGTACACGCCTCCCATCCACTACTTCAAACTTTTGATGACTTAGTCCAAAGTGTTTATGATGCCCCCAAAACATAAAGTTAACATAAGTGCGAAATTGAAGAAACTTTCTTGACCTCAACAACTTAATGGGATTTGATTGACTTTTATATTAAAGTACACAACTTTTACTACCCATTTCTTATTGTTCTTTCATAAGGGAGTTATGTTGTTTGTTTTACTTTACACAACTTAAACTTTACAATTCTACTTTTAAAGGTGCTAAACTAATAAACGTAATGCATCGAATATTGTTTAATATCATAACCTACGATTTTTAAAACTTACACAAATTCAGTATACTTTGTATCAGTTTTTTTTCCCAAAATTACAGCCTCTTACAGGCTGTGTCCAAATTGCAAAAATTGTTTCCCAATTGCAAAACGTACAATTCTTTCCAAAAATGTGGCAAACATTTCCCAAAATATTTTAACTTTTTAAACAAACTCAATTGGTTTATTTAGTTTATCATACAGCAGTTTTATTCCCTAGCACTTTAAAATATAAATTGTAGAAAGCAGTTAAACATGCACTTAATAACAATTTGTATACTTTTATTTATAATCATAATAATAATGTTTGAATTTTCCCAATTTCATGGTTTGTCGCACTTTTTCCCCAATCAAAAAGGCACAGGCTGTTAATCATAGCGAAAAGAAAAAGCACTGCTTATGCTTGATAGTTTTTGTATTTTTTATTGTTTCGTGTTATGTAACCATCATTGACAGAAAGCTGGGCTTCAAATATAACTTTAATTATGAAATCAACAGTGTATAATGTTTAATTTAAGTAGTCACTACCTGGTGTGAGTAAGCAGATCTGCTATTTAAGATTTTTTATTTATTTTGACAAGCATTGGATAAGAACTAAAACACAGTTTTTACTACTAAATGATCTTGTACTGGTATTTTTGCAGATAGTGTGCATTTATTTGGCAAAATATATCAGTTAAAATAGCCAATATATGTATTTTTTATTTTTCGCTTTTTGATTTTTTAAAAATAGAATATAAATTAATTTATTTTTATTTCGCTCGCTCGCTCCATCTTTTGGGGGCTAAATCCGTAAAACAAATCTTCAATTTGTTGTTGCCTCATTCTATTCAAACAATTAAATATTTGTAAAAAATTACATTTAATGAATTTAAATACTCAAATCTGTGAACAAGTCCCTTTAACTAAATGTATGCAATAAAGTTTTACCCTATTTTTAGAAAATGGATTATACCATTATTATCGGTAAATTGTTACGTGCAATCAAGTTTCACCCTATTTTCAGAAAATGGTTTATATCCTTGTAAGATCTATAAGCAAAATGTTAACCTGCATACAAGATCTTTTCTATCTTCGCTTTGTACTTGTAGTGTGTATTTCGAGTAAGTTGTGGGCTTAAACACCCAATGTAAAACATTTGTGAGTTTAAAGTTTTTACATTGATTATTATACTAAGTTAAAACTGTGTGTGTGTGTGTCTTTATGCAACATATTCTGGTTTTGATATAATGCCTTGTATTTTATAAGAAGAGTGAATAGAACATGGAATAGACAACTTTTTCTTAAGAGGACAGTTCACAATACTTATTGAAAATGGCAACTTCTGTAGATGCAGTTCATAAAAGTTTAGATTTAGTAAAGGACTATTCTTGTCTTTCTTGCGAAAGTAAAAATATCAAAGAAAGTGCTGAATTTTTCTGTGAAACATGTTTGAAGTGTTTTTGCAATAAATGCCTTTATCATCATGATCAAATATATGTAAATCATTTGAAATATGGAAGAGAAGAAACAAATAAATGGCCCCTGGCAAAGAAAATGGAGGATTTGCTACTGAAATGTGATGTTCACAGCAACAATAACCTGGGAATGTTCTGCCAGGACCACAGTCAGCTGTGCTGCTCTGATTGTGTTTTAATGAATCACAGGTAATTGACACTCAGTTATAGACATCAATTGTACAAATGTTCAGACCAAGTTTCATGAAAAGTGAACAATAAATGTTACTTTTAAAGTGCTAACACGGTTTTACAAAAGCCATATAAGAATAAATTCCCCGACCCATGGCGGCCATGTTTTTCAACAGCCCGGCACTATTTTCTAACTGATCTAAGATATCATTAAACAAATGTTCTGACCAAGTTTCATGAAGATTGGACAATAAATGTGACAATAACAAGATTTTACTAGAGCTATATAAGGTAAAATGCCCTGCCCAATGGCCGCCTTGTTTTTTTAACCATTCGGAACCATTTTCGAACTAGTCCAAGTTATCATTGGGACAAATCGACTGACCACGTTTCATTAAGATAAGACAATAAATGTGACCTCTAGAGGTTTAAATATGCCCTGCCTCATTGTGGCAATGTTTTTCAATCATCCGGAACTCATTCAAGATATCATTAGAACAAATATTCTGAAGAAGTTTCATGAAGATGGACAATAAATGTTACTTTTAGAGTGCTAGCAAGTTTTTACTATAGCCACATAAGGAAAAATGCCCAGCCCCCTGGCGGATTGCAATGTTTTTCAACCCACCGATACCATTTTCGAACTCTCCCAAGAAATCAATGGATCCAATCTTCTGACAAAGTTACATGAAGATAGGACAATAAAATTGGCCTCTACAGTATTAACAAGGTTTTACTATAGCCATATATATAAATCCATATAAGGATAAATGCTCCGCCCTATGGTTGCCGTGTTTTTCAACAGACCACAGCCCTTTTCAAACTTATCCAAGATTTCAATGGGATGTATGTTCTGACCAAGTTTCATGCAGATTGGACCATCAATATGGCCTCTATGGTGTTAAAAAGTTTTTACCATAGCCATATACACAAATCTTCTGACCAAGTTTCCTTATTAGAGTGTTAACAAGAGTTTAATATAGCAATAAAAGGAAAAATGCCCCGCCCCCTTGTGGCCATGTTTTTCAACCAACAGGAACCATTTTCGAACTCATCCAAGATATGATTGCGACGAATCTTTTATCCAAGATTTATAATGATCGGACAATAAATTTGGCCTCTTATTGTTAACAAGGTTTTACTTTATCCATATAAGGAAAAATGCCCCGCGCAATGGCGGCTATGTTTTTCAAGTAACCAGAATCATTTTCAAACATGTCCAAGATATCATTGGGACAAATTTTCTAACTTACTTTCATGAAGATCAGACAATAATTGTAGACTCTAGAGTGTTAACAAGGTTTTACTACAGCCATTTGTAGCCATATTGGAAAAAATGCCCGGACACCTGGCGGCCATGTTTTTCAAGCAACCGTGACCATTTGTGAACTAGTTCTATATATCATTAAGAAAAATCTTCTGACAAAATTTCATGAAGATCGGGCAATAAATGTGACCTACAGAGTGTTAACAATGCAAATGTTGACGCCGCACATCGCACAACACACGACGGACAAAGGCGATCACAAAAGCTCACCATGAGCACATTGTGCTCAGGTGAGCTAAAAAAACCACATGTTTCATGTCGTCGAATATACACAATTGTACAGCTTAGATTAGACTCAAAATGTTTGTGATATTATTAATCTGACTCTTTGTTTTCTTTTATCTAGATATTGTATAAGTCAACTTGATAATAATATTTTGTATTGCTATTTCAGACAGTGTTCCAATCTGGATCTAATTTCTGAATCAGTCAAAACGCTGTCAGTAGATATTCAGCAGTTGTCAAGAAAAATTCAAACAACTCTTTCTGAACTAAATAAGTTTAAGAGAACACAAGAGGCTAGCATTCCGTCCGTGGAGGGATCATACAATGAAAAACAACAAGAAATCAGAGAGATGCGTAACAAATTAAATGCTGCTTTGGATGAACTAGAAAACACAACCTTGAAAGAACTGTATGAAATAAAAACCACATTGCAAACCTCTCTCAAAAAAGGTGTTGACAACTGCAGCAGACTGAATGATGAACTTCAACTTCTAGGTGATGCTGTAAATGGCCTTGGTGATGAAAGTAAGAAGGAATTAGAGTTCATAGCCGGCAGGAAATGTCTGGACAAAATACAAGAGGCTGAATCATATCTGAAGGAGAACCCAGTGACGGTTCAGAGATCAATGGTATTCCAGGCAAACACTGACATTGTGCAGGACCTGTCTAAACACTCAAGTCTATGGAGGTTTGTAGACAGCAAGCAGTCTCCCAAAAAGGAGATGAATCCAGACCAGGTGTTGACTGTGAAAAGTAAATCTTATTTTAATGTGAAAATAGCAAGTGACAAAAAACAGACTTGCTACATCTCAGGCATTTGCATCCTGCCTAGCGGTGAGACCATTGTTGCAGATTATAATAATAAGAGAGTGAAGTTGTTGGACAAGCATTACAATATTGTGTCAAGTGACTTGGAAGTGGATAGTAATCCGCAGGACATTTGCCAAATCTCACTCAGTCAAGTTGCTATAATTTTTGTGAATAGTGTTCAATTTATCAATGTGATCAATGGGAAGCTGGTGATTGGGCATCTGCTGAAGGGTTATGATGACACTAGGGAGTTACCACATGCTACTCTTGGCATTAATTACCATCAGGGTGATTTGTATATCACCTCAGGCACTGCTCTCTACCACTACACCCTCACTCAGTATGGGAAATTATGGAAACATAAGAAATCCCTATATGAGGATACTCGAGGTGGCATCACAGGTAAAATGTGTTGTAAATATATAAATTGTATATTTCACGTTGTTAATACTGTATATACAGTGGAAACCTGGTGGCTAAAACTCGCCACGACTGACAACAAAACTTCGAGCCATCCGGAATTCGTGCCAACCGATTTCTAATATACTTTATTTACTAAGATGAATCTGCAACAGATTTACATCTCCAGTTAAAGAGTATTCATACTGGAAAAAATCCGTAGAGTAGTGTACTACTATTTTCTTTTGAATTAATAAGAACAAAGTATATACTTTTTGTTTGTATAAATAAAAACTTTAAATCATTACACATACAATCAAACAAATATAATTTAATAAATGTACATGTATATTATATCAGCACGTATTTATGTAGCATATTTTCAGGCACATGTAAGAAACATTACAAAAAACAAAACATGCATAAGCACTATAAACACATCGACAACATATTTAACAGCACTACATGTATTTATTTATTCGCTTGTTATTTAATGACATGATGCCAGTCTGTGTTTTGTTCATGACTTGTCGTATGGATACAGAGTTTTCCATTCCATTAACTTGACATTGTTCGTGCTTTGTGTATATACAAAAGGGCCAGATTTTATACAAATGACACATTTGGCTGTATCAATAAACGATTGAGTCAATAAAATGTATGCAATTATTGTATGCCTTTAATCAAGCGTTCCTTATCGATTAACAGTGTTATGCGACACGACGCGCGTTCGAGCCAAACAATCAAAAGAACGTGTGAAAATTATGACCGGGACTGTAACAAGAGCTGTCAGAAGACAGCGCGCTCGACTTTTCGAGTGCTTGACAGTATAACGTAAGACATCATGGGGAAATTGTTCATTTTCAATTAGGTCAATGTAATATAGTCATATTCTAACTGGAAGAGGACCATAAATGAAACATATTGATTGCTTATGTTTTAAATAAGTGGTCTATTATAGACGATTCTGAGTTCAGGTATATTTTCCACAATCTATTGAACATTTTTAAAGACATAAAACAAACTAATAAGATTATATTTCAAGTTTGATAGCAAAAGCAATAAAGAAAATATTAAAAATAAATATATTTTTGTTGTTGTTTTTTTACCATGTTTCAAAAAAAAATCTTTTTGTGTTGGGGGGATGGAGAGGGGGAATAATGCAGGGGTATGGTCATTTATTAGATGATATTTAAATAATAAGAAAAAATACTATTTTTTTCGGGGGGGGGGGGGATTCTTGGGTAAAGCGTGGGGGATGGTTTGGATGGAGTCCAATGTTGTATGTCAGGTAAGTGTTGTTTTGTCAAAGTATGAATCAAATCTGATCCTTAATAAAGAAGTTATGGCAATTTAATCCATATTTATTTATTTGACCTTGAGATTCAGGTCATTCAAATGTCAAGGTTAAATTCAACTTGCCAAGAATAGTACCCTCATGATGGTAAGAAAGTATTTGATATTTGAAAGAAATTGCCTTGATTCTTTAGAGGTTAAGTGCATCTTAACACAACATTTAACAAAATATTCAAAGTTACTAAGTCGAAAAAGGGCCATAATTCCGTCAAAATGCCAACCAGTGTTATGCAACTTGTCCTGTACAGTCCCCTTATGATAGATAGCGCGTGTTCCAAGTCTGAAAGCAATAGCTATGATACTTTAGGAGTAAGATGGACCAAAACACAAAAGGGGTCATAATTCTGTCAAAATGCCAGTCAAGAAGTTACATGACTTTGCCTGCACAGTCCCTTTATGATAGTTAGTAAGTGTTGCAAGAATGATATTTTTGATACTTTAGGAATAAAGTGGACTCAAAACACAAAACTTAACCAAATTTTTAATTTTCTAAGTATTAAAACGGGCATAACTCTTTAAATAATGCTGACAGAGTTATGCACCTTGACCTACACAGTTGTCTTGTTGCCATAAAGAAGTATTCCACGTTTGAATTAATTATCTATTATATTGATAGTGTTAAAGTCATTTAACTTTATAAAAAACTTTAACCAACGCCGACGCCAGGGCAATTATTATAACTATCATATTTCTTTGAAAAGTCGAGCTAAAAACAGCTCAAGCCAACCGGTAATTCGACTCTCTCGAAATCGAGCGATCCAGCAGAAATTGATTTGAATATAGCAATAAAAAATCGTTGCCTCGGGGAGAATTTGAGCCAACACAAAATTCGAGCCAAGCAAGTTCGAGCCATCGGGTTTCGACTGTATTACATGTATATTGTTAATATTTTTATATATATTTATTTTTTTACATAAAATAATCACCACCGTGCATATGTTACACATAAATGAGCTTTTATATCTCATTTAGATTGTTTTTAAGTTTTAATGTCTTCAATGCTGATCTGATTATATAGATAATTGTTCATGCTTTGCAGTTTACAAATGTGCATTCAGTCCTGACGGTGACTTGATATTTGTCTTAAACTTCGCCCAGAACAAGCTCATTACACTGACCATAGATGGCACCCTGATATCAAAATTCACTGACCCTGAACTACAGGGGCCAAAAGGTCTTCACGTCACACCCTCAGGACAAGTAATTGTCTGTGGATTCTACTCCAATACTGTCATACAGGTCGATCATGAGAGGAAAAATAAAATGGCAACTCTGGCTTCAGAGAAAGATGGACTGCGCTACCCAGTGTCTGTCTGCTACAACACAAACACCAACCAGATCATAGTGGGACTATTTGCTAGCAATAAAATCAGTGTTATGGAATTGAAATAGCTCATCCATGTGGACAAAAGATGGTTATACATGTTATTTCTATTTTATCTTTGAATGGAACATTGAGTCATAGCAGTTTATATCTAGGTTAGGCACAAACATATTCATTTAATTTATCTTTTATTTTTACAATGAAATAAACTTTATCTTGAAAATTAATTGCTTGAATGCACTAGAAACGTGTACTATTGAAAATAAGCATGCTTGAAAATTTTCATCTGGCCCTTTTAACTTGTAGTGGTTTTCTATAGTTTTCTATTTGTTTCATTAGAAGCAGTAATCAAACACAGCTCTGCATCAACATACGCGACCTGATGTGATCTTATGGTTATTGAAGTGTACTCAATCAATATTGAGCTTGCTTAAACCTGAGATAATGTTGTTGAATGAAATGTTAGCATGGGTGCAGCTATCAGGTAATAAAGCGGGATAGACTGCCTACACATATATGCCTGTTACAAAAGGTGCATCAAACAATAAAACAAGGAAAAGAAGCGTGACAATTTAATATTTCAAATATATCATTATGTTATACCTTACTGTCAATTATCAATGTTCATTAAAGACTGATAATTAAAATATTAGTTTGTGCTCAAATGACTTATTTAAGCTTACAGCGTCGTTTGAACAAAAATAATTTTGACCAATTAAAACCTTAAATCACCAATTTCAACAGTCATGGAAAGTTAATAACAATTGGCACAGCTTTGACAATTAATCAAAATTAATGACAAAATAAATGAACAGTGACGTAGACAATAAAGTGAAGAATTCAAATACATTCACTGTTGCTAGCAATATCTTAAAAAAAATAACAAGCTTAGTCTAAAGGTAAGAGTTTTTTTTAATGAAGATAATGCACATTTTGATACTTTGATGATGTTCTATGTAGATTGCCGGCTTTGTATGTAATGTATGTGGCGAGTCAAATGTGCTCATATTTTACATGCCATAGATATATCTTGTTAAAAATGTGCTCATGCGATATGCCTGTAGTTGTGTGGATTATAACTGTGTACAATGTGCTTCCATGTATTAAATAAATGATGCTTTGCCCTTTAACATGTATGATTGTCATGACTTCCTATATTGATATGTGTATGTAAGATTATGATTAGTGATAATATGTGCTTTATAATCATTATATGACATTTAAAAAATGCAATAGTTTATATTTTTCATTTGATTACCTGTATTCACAACCGACAGACGAAAAGTGGTTTGTTCAAAAACATTTAGTCCAGTGTGAGCCCTGTGTAGGAAGGTATATTAAGGTGACTTTGACCTAAACAGTCAAAAATCAAAATAAAATAAAATATGTATTGGCATTTTATTTCATAACACATACTAATATACCGTCACAACGCTGTTCCAGCCCCTATGATTTCATCTACTTTGGTCCACTGAGCTACTTCAAGACAGAAATTGACGATTTTCAATTTTTTTTATCACAGATTACAAAAATATTAGAACATTATACAGAATAAAGCAAAATAACACTTCTGGCGTAGGTATAGTTAAAATAATGTGTTCTTATGAATAAGCAATGTTTAAAATTGATACAAATTAAAAAGCGTTAAAATACACCGACAAAACAATGGAATAAGGGAAAACATCATACATCGATGGAAATCCATAGACACCTGCAACCTATGACTAGAAGGGACAGTATCAGTATCCTGGAATAGCAAATGACTTTGACACAAACTAGCAGACCCAGACTTTGAATACGTAATAAATAAATATGACGTTGTTATTTTGGTGTGAAACATGGATTCCTGCCAACAACAGTACAACTGGAAAATTAAAAGACTGCTATGAGCATATCTATGGGCGCATGAAACAAAACCAATCAGGCCATTACAGTGGTTGCATTTCAGTGTATCCTAATGTTATCGAAAGTTACATTGCAGTAACCTACCAGTGTAACCCAACAAACGATCAGATGGCGTTTTTTATAGACAAAAATATCATTCGTAAACTACCTTTTCAACAATTCTAAAAGTAGTCCCAATATTGATTAGAGTACAGTAAAGAAATAGTTCTCATTTGATTTTCAAAATTGTTTGTACATTCATGTTATGATCCAAATAATTATTTCTGCAATGTCCATAAAAACTCTTTGACATTCTGATACATTAATATGAAGTCAACAACTCGGGCAAGGGCCCTAGTCTTTCATTTCCTGAGCATTAGAACTCCAAATCGAGTGTCAAAAAAGTGAAGTGAATAATGTTTTCTGATTTTACCAGCTGCTTAAAGAAGGTGAATGTGTTGATGGGTTTGTCATCCGAAACCACAACGCCTCCCGTGCCTGAAATGTATGGAAGCCGTGACTGTGATTTATAAAAGTTGTTTAAAGGTTATGGCTTGTAAACATCATATAACTTAAAATAAAGTTATTAACAAGACGGCAAAGATGGCCCTAGTTCGCTCACCTTTCTTTACAAGGCCTTGTTCATTGCTTAGTTGAAAATTCAGTACTCTAGAGCATATTCTCTTCTGTTTACTTTTGCAGTGTGAGCATATGATTACTTCTGATTGAGTACTGTCCATTTGAATGTTTTTTTTTGCAATGCACACATTTGCAAGTCATGCTAGTTCTACATGTATTTACAAGGTTTTTGTAAGATTTGGACCTCGTGACCAAGATTTTGACCCAACATGACCCAATGTCAAACTTTGCCTAGATATCATCAAGAAAAACATCCTGGTCAAGTATCATCATTATTGGACCAAAACTATGGCCTTTTGTGTGTTTACAAGGTTTTTGTAAGATTAGACACCATGACCTAGATTTTGTCCCCACATTACCAAATGTCAAACTTGACCTAGATATTGTCCAGACAAACATCCTGGGCAAGTTTTATCAATACTGAACCAAAACTCTGGCGTATGGAGTGTTGACCCCTCATGACCAAACATCACATTTTGCTTACACAAATAAATATTATGACCAAGTTTCATAAAATGTAAAACAAAATTGTGACATCTAGAGTGTTTACAAGGATTTTGTATAATATCGTGAACATTTTGACAATCTCAGGGCAATTATTCTGGCATTTACAATGCGATTTTGATAATTATCAAACTTGACTGAGATTTTATGGTCATATAGCTTCTCAGTAGTTTTGATAAAGAATGCTTGTGAAAAGTGAATGCTAGAGTGTTTACAAACCAAATGTGGACGGACGATGGGCAAAGACTGATCCTAAAACCTCACCTGAGCAATCAGATCAGCTAAAAAGTTTTTTTTTTTCATCGATCTGAGCCATTTCCCATCTTGTACGAGATATCAATACAATCAATGTCTTGACTAAGTTTCACGATGATCAGGCAACACATGTGACTTCTAGATGACTCACAAGATTTCTCTATAGTCATATAAGGAAAACTGCCCCGCCCACTGGCGGCAATCTTTTTCTACGGACCGGAACCACTTTTGAACTCAACCAACATATCGTTAAGACAAACATTTTGACAAAGTTACATGAAGACTGGGCATGAACTGTGACTTCTACATTGTTTACAAGGTTTTTCTTTTTTTTGACCTAGTGACCTTGTTTTTTACCCATCATGACCCAGTTCGAACTTTTTAGAGGTATCTATGGCACAAATCGTCTGACCAAGTTTCATGAAGATCGGACAACAGATGTGACTTCTAGAGTGTTTACAACGTTTCTCTATGGCCAAATAAAGAAAACTGCCCCGCACACTGGCGGCCATGGTTTTCAACGAACCAGAACAACTTTTGAGCTCAACCAACATATCATTGAGAGAAACATTTTTACAAAGTAACATAAAGATTGGGCATGAAAATTGACTTCTACAGTGTTGACAAGATTTTTCTTTTTTTTACCTAGTGACCTAGTTTTTGACCCGGCATGACCCAGCTTCGAACTCAACCGATGTATCATTGAGACAAAGCTTTTTACTAAGTTCCATGAAGATCGGACAAAGAATGTGCCCTCTAGAGTGTTTTTAAACAAATGTGGACGGACGGATGGACAGACGACGGACAAAGACCGATCACAAAAGCTCACCTGATCAATTAGGTAAGCTTAAAACATGTGTATCATTGTCTACAGGAATTCCGCTTTATATTATATACATGTTCAACCTATTCTACCCAGGAAACGAACTCAATAGCATTTCAATAAGACAAAGGCTTTTAATGCAATCAGCTTAAATAAATAGGTTATTACTATTATCCACCAATCTTAGTTTTATAACTACTTTCCACTAGCCCATAACATTTTCAGTTTGACTTCTACACAATTAACTGCAAAGTTTAATTGTTGTTCTTCAAAATGTTGAATTGCAGTTTAATGTAGACGTCCTATTTCTCAATCTTGGATTATCATGAGTATCATCAAGATTTAAGAGTATTGTTGATTACTCAATCTGTGATGCAAATGAGTATTGAGTTTAGTTTAGTGAGACTTTGATTTAACTCAATATTGGTCCTTATTTTAAACAGGTTGAACATTTTTAGTTGTTCGCTTGCAGACAACTAAGATCAGTATTAAGCGTTGCAAGTCGATCTGCTCTAACTACGCTAAGAACGATACCCACTGCATCTGAGGCTATTAAAAGATGCCGATAAACAAGGATAGTGGGATGTTGTGCAGTGCATGCTTCTATTGCTGTTTCTGGGAAACATTCGTTTGTGCTCAACATATAGCGGCGATCTTTTGTATTCACGGGTGCTAACAACGCAACAGTAGAAGGTTAAGTTTGTTTGCATTCACAGTTCTCAATTAATAAAACGTTGAACAGGAGTTCACCAATTACTACAGGTATATTATAGACAACAACAAAAATGTTTTATTATCGCTAAAACCGTATATGGGTAGTCGGCGTAAATGCTGAAATAAAGTTTGCAATTAACGTTTCTAAATAATTAAATGGAAAACAAAATTTAAGTATTGTGTTTGTTAACTTGTTAGTCACATATTCACAGCATGAAATGTGTGTTATCAACTTTTCATTGTAAAACAGCACATTAGTGTAAGTAGATAAAAATTCTACTACGGGAGTACCACATTTTAGTGTAAGTGGATAAAAAATATACTACGGGAGTGCACATCATATGTGTCCTCACATGCCTTTTTATGAAAGTATTTCTTCACCATCGAAATATATCGTATGCAAATATTTGATATACACGCAGTTTTCTGTCGACACATTTAAATCACACTGTCATAGCCGCGTAATGCGAAAATGGGTCTTATGCGTTTCGGCAAGCGTATCTTAAGCCCAACCTGTGCATTTGCGCAGTGTTTTCAGAGGCGATGCGGTTCGCTATAAAATCATCCAATCTGTTATGGTCTCATTATGTATCCCCTGACCAGACTGAGAGATGCGCATGCTGAGTGGGCTATATATATATTATGAGCGCACATGGGATAAGACCCATTTTCGCATGACGAGGGTCATTCAAAATCTCATCGCGAATTGTAAATGGCACATTTTAGCACAATGCTTTTCGATACAAAATTGTATTCAAAAGAGCAAACTTGTAAATAAGGGCAGCCTATCCAGGCGTTAAGGAACGCTTTCTAGACGTGCTGACCGAGTACGACAAAGATTTGTGATTGGATAACTAAAAGCTTTCCCTTTTATCGTGACACTATACTATTTCTTTGTTTTCTCACATTCAAAGCAAAACTGTATTCATCGTTAGCTAATTATATATTTCCCGAACAATTAAGTGAACGAGCACTGACCATGAAATTCTGCGAGATGGATTTTAACGCGTAATTGTAACTGGGCCACAATTTGTGTCATTTGAACAAACAGAGAGTAGTCCGGAATTCCTTACTCTGAATAGTGATACATCCTTTGCGCTGAGCACAAACACAGTGATGTAGCGCAAGTTTAGAGGTTTTATCTCGAATCAGCCTATGCAATATTCGAATACATTCATGGGTGTCTGCTGGCGTTATGTAAAAGTCATTTCAGGTGAAAAGTCGGGTAAAACAGCTACGCCAAAAAAGCTCATTAGTGCTCCTTCCCCATGTTTAGGTGAGAGTTGTTGATACCGATTGAACTGCTAGGGTAACAAGTAATGCATAATTAACAAAGTACGTGTCTTTATGACTATCTAATTTGTGAGTAAAAAGTATTGTTCGCATATTTATATTTTATTTATTTTCATCAATAATCTTATGTATATTTTGAATTTGTATATGGTGTCAAAAATCAAAATTTTTGTACATATAATATCCATAATGAAAGTATATTCTTAGTAAGATAGGTATTCGATATTCAAACAATATTCATTTAATATGATGGTGATTGCAAATTGTCTTTATATTCAGTTTATATTACCATTTTTTCATCATACTTACTATTCTTACTGAACATAAAAAAGTGCCATGTTATTGTTATTTTGTCTTAGTTATCTCTATAAAATAAAAAGGATAATAAAAAGTGCATACACATCTCGACCCGCGCGTTTAGACACACTCTTTATAAATTTGAATGGCTTGTGTTGATTTCAAACCTTCGATTAATTTTGAACAACAGCTGTGTTTGTGAAACACAATGCCCCCTATATTTGACCTTTGACCTTGAAGTATGACCTGTACCTTGACCTTTCACCACTCAAAATGTGCTGCCAATGAGATACACATACACATGCATGCAAAATATCAAGTTGCTATCTTCAATATTGCAAAAGTTATGACCAAGGTAAAGTGTTTGGACAGACACACAATGCCAGACAGACAGACAGGCAGGCAGGCAGGCAGACAGACAATCAGACAGACAGACACACACACACACAGACATACATACACACAGACAGACAGACAGACAGACAGACAGACAGACAGACAGACAGACAGACAGACAGACAGACAGACAGACAGACAGACAGACAGACAGACAGACAGACAGACAGACAGACAGACAGACAGACAGTCAGACAGAGAAGACAGACAGACAGACAGACAGACAGACAGACAGACAGACAGACAGACAGACAGACAGACAGACAGACAGACAGACAGACAGACAGACAGACAGACAGACAGACAGACAGACAGACAGACAGACAGACAGACAGACAGACAGACAGACAGACAGACAGACAGACAGACAGACAGACAGACAGACAGACAGACAGACAGACAGACAGACAGACAGACAGACAGTCAGACAGACAGACAGACAGACAGACAGACAGGCAGACAGACAGACAAACATGCCAAAAACAATATACCCCCGATCATTCGATCCGGAGGCATAACAATGAGTTGCGTCTTAAATTACGCAATTGCGAACAACTTCAGTGTCTTCAGTGCTTTGATTATCTAAATGTAGAACTGTGAGTTGATAAAATGCAAGTCAGAACTATTATAAACACGGACCAATCAATACATGTACATCAGACAATTTGCAACTTTCAATGACAGGGACTTGTTCACAGTGTTGCAAATGACTATTTTGCTGAAAAATTGTCTTACTTTAAAATAAGAATGTATTAATTATATTCCAGCTAGCATAATACACTCATGACTTTGACAAATAATTGTCATATTATTTTGTTAACGGATAATCATAAATCGAAATTAAAACAAATTAAATTGTTTGAAATGCATTTCTTTTTTTTAAATGTGTGAATCACAGGTGGTTAGCGTGTGGCTGTGATATTAATTAATGAAAACATCATTTTGAATGATAAATAATCATATTATAACGAATCACTATCAAATATATATGTTACAAGTTATTGTAAAATCACCCGAAAACGGGGTGCATCGCTTTGAAGTTATGGCTGTTCAAGGCGATGCACCCCGTTTTCGGGTGATTTTGAGTTGAATACCTTGTTATATATATATATATATATATATATATATATATATATATATATTTAATAGTGACTTTGTTTTTTAAAAAAAAGTTGATTTTCGTTATAATATGATTATTTATCATTCAAAATGATGTTTTCACTAATTAATATCATAGCCACACGCTAACCACCTGTGGTGTGTATTACTAATAAAGTGTTTAAATTAGCCTGAGTAGTGAAGTGGTAGTGTCTAAGACTTTACGTTCAAAGGTCACTGGTTTAAATCCTGGGCAAGTCTTCTTTTAACCTTTGTTCTTACTTTGATACTGATCAAAGTCTATTCAAAATATAAGAAATTTGTTAAAATTTACATGAAATGACTTTTTCAAATACTAAAATCCGTAAACAAGTCAATTACAACACTGACATCCTATTTTCAGAAAATAATTTACATCAATATTAACAGAAAAAATGTAATACGCAATAAAGTTTCACCCTATTTTCAGAAAATGACATATGAACGTATTATGAGCAAAATGGTAACCTATATAAATAAGCTTGACAGAAAATCGCTATGAATAATTTATACATGCTTAATTCGCCCGCTCATGGAATATTTTGATGTTATATTGGACAATTGCCCACACTCCGGAAAAAAACGACCGAGAAAAAATTTCTCAAATAGAATGGCTGACAAAAGCCGTAAATTGGAATTGTAAAAACCTCAACTTCCGGAAATAATTTGTGTTTAGTAGGTTGTTTTACAGCTCTTCTTTCGTTTCGCAATCTGCGTCAGCGCCAGTTGTATTGTAGTCAATTATCTAACTAGTCAACACTTCTGAGCAAGTCATTCCGTCGCGAAATGCGTAAGCGTAATTTGGTCCGTGGTTAAACAAAATCAGTCGGTCCGTCGTGAAATATGTCATGGCAAGTCGTTTCTTCGTCTTAAAACATCGGCGCATGTTTGACGTCTGTCATTTGTTTTCAGATCTGCAATTGCAGAGACCCTCCTATCACCGTCACATATGAAAAAAAGAAAAATGATATTTGGGTCCTTGTAAATGATTCGAATTCTTTCGGGTAAAATTATGGTTCCAAAACGTAAAGAATAGGTAACCACACAATGTTCCTCTGGGGCATGCCGCGACACCCCATACACTGCCTCGGCTTAAATTGCCTACGGCTACGCCACTGATTTACATGATTCAATGCATTTGTAAAAATCTGCAAACAGCGATCGTTATTTGTGTATAAGCTCCGTTCTGATAAATAATTTTACCAGTCGCCATGTTCAACATTTAACTTTTCGATCGAAATTCTCGATAGTTTGAAATACCACGTGCTATTAATTGGAATTCGGAAGAAGTTCATTACGTGAACCTTATTTTTAGTTGCTTGTATTTATTATCAAATGCACCGAAAAAAGAACAATTAACAGGACATGAATATGTTTATCTAGTTTTATTAATTTCATTGTATTTTTGAGTATAACAAACATGTGTGTTTTGAATGAATTGTTGTGCGTTCGTGATCAGCCATGTTATGAAATAAGCTTGGACCTTTAATATTTGCAAAATAGTTTGATCTTGATCAACATTAATTTTTTGCTGTGCAACATCTCACAATATTGCACAATATTGCACATTTACAAAGTCCGTATTTTTTTAACCATGCATTCATGCCGGTAAAAATTGTTTTCACAAGGACATCGTTGCTTGATAAAGATTACATATATAAAACCAAACATCTAAATACACATAATGCGACATTTTTTTTTGAGATTAAAATGACTCACTTCAAATATGCGTTCTTCTGCGCACAATACCGACAGCTGTAGTTATTGGCAACTCTTGTCGTTAAAAATAAAAACAACCGATTATGATGCCACAAGTAAAAGTTTGTGGAGGTATCTTTCCCCGCAAAAGGGCAATATGTGTGAAAAACTGTATTACTTAAATACCCGAAAATACGCTGCATATTTAACTAATTATATTTAATTTAACTTAAAACCGAAACATCAAATGCATATAGATCAAAACAAATATTAAACCGTCTCCATTCCTTCCGAATTGAGATTTCCCCTTTGCTTAAAATGATGACGGTTTCAATAGTTAAATCACTCATGAAACTTCCAGGTTATAATTGTTAAAATTCGTATGCAGATTATGAATAATTACTGCCTAATGACTGATATGGCACTACAAGCTTCGGATTGCTAACAATTTAATATTAACCCTTTACCTTTTAGATACGTATTTGACGCATGTCTAGTCCATTAGAAAGTTTAATTAAATTTAAGACGTTTCTTACTAGATTCAAGTTATAACGGCTATAATTCCACCCCTAATATACCGCTGAACAACAAACAGCATAAAACCTGAACAAACTGAGAGTTACTCGCAGCTGTTCTAGTTTTATGCTGTTTGCACATTTTCACTTCTCTTCCTATTGGGGTGAGGGTTAATTAGGCGAGAAAGAGTAGTCTACCTTTAAAATTACATCATTTTTGTTATAGTATTTAAATAGTCCGATGTCATGCAATACTGCCATCTAAATTCAAAACTTGTCCCATACATTTTCATAAACCTTGCTCAATGAATGCTAAAGTAATCAACTAGACACCACCTGTAAAGCGTCGACCGCCCGCCACTTAACTATCTATTTACCCGACGTTATTGAGTCAAGAGATACACAAAATAGGTGTGTCACAGACGCTGCTGCCTCCAACGCTTATATTTGTGTGTCACAGACGCTGCTGCCTCCAACGCTTATATGTGTGTGTCACAGACGCTTCTGCCTTCAACGCTTATATTTGTGTGTCACAGACGCTGCTGCCTCCAACGCTTATATTTGTGTGTCACAGACGCTGCTGCCTCCAACGCTTATATTTGTGTGTCACAGATGCTTCTGCCTCCAACGCTTATATTTGTGTGTCACAGACGCTTCTGCCTCCAACGCTTATATTTGTGTGTCACAGACGCTTTTGCCTCCAACGCTTATATTTGTGTGTCACAGACGCTGCTACCTCCAACGCTTATATCTGTGTGTCACAGACGCTTCTGCCTCCAACGCTTATATTTGTGTGTCACAGACGCTTTTGCCTCCAACACTTATATTTGTGTGTCACAGACGCTGCTGCCTCCAACGCTTATATTAATTGTGTGTCACAGACGCTTCTGCCTCCAACGCTTATATATGTGTGTCACAGACGCTTCTGCCTCCAACGCTTATATTTGTGTGTCACAGACGCTGCTGCCTCCAACGCTTATATTTGTGTGTCACAGAGTAGGCTCCCTTTAAAATAACATCATATTTGTAATAGTATTTAAATAGTCCGATATCATGCAATACAGCCATCTAAATTCAAAACTTGTCACATACATTTTCATAAACCTTGCTAAATTTATGCTAAAGTTACCAACTAGACACCACCTGTAAGGCGTCGATCTCCCGCCATATTACTATCTATTTACCCGACGTTATACGGTTAAGAGATAGACAAAATAGGTGTGTCACAGACGCTGCTGCCTCCAACACTTTATAGTTGGTCAAAGCAGAATTCACCAGTCAATTAAGGAGGACTTTCACATACAAAGGAGACATTTCTGTTCATTTATAAAGCTTGTTGAATTACAAAAGGGTTATAATTCCTCAATAGTTTGCAGCAATCATTCCTTCACCGAGTGAAGACAACCATGTGCATATGATTTCTAACAGGTTAACACCTAATTATTCGAAAATTTGGTCCGAATAACTATTATTAATTACAACGTTTAGTCAGAAAATAATTCTTCATGTTTTATGTTTTCACCTCTCCACTTGAACGCTGTAATTAAACGTTGTTTCCTCTAAACGAAGTAACTATGTTATTATGTAATATTAACTGTATTTGCTAATTATATAAACATATTGTGAAAATGTGCATTTCGAAATAAACTTAACGAAACGAATTTGTTTACAAACTTCGATACAAACAGGATATGAAAGTGTATGAATACGCTGCAGTTCGCCATTGAAGCATCTATGAGTAATACGTATTTTTTATGTTTAATTTCGTCGATGTTACATATTTATCCGGGTTTATCTAAACATAAATACGTAGGCAACCATCGTCGATGTAAGTTCGTTTGTTAAAAGACAAATTCGTATTATCTAATTTTAATTTGTTATTTTTGAATATGTTATTGTATGTATCTTCTAAAACATACTCATTCGCGTAAATCCCCTTAATGCATAGCCGCTTTTTCATTCTTTGCCTTGTTTTGAAAGCTTTATTTTAACAATAAACTTGTGTTGCTTAAATGCGGCTTGTCTGCGCTTCATTGAATAGTTTTGTGTAAATTGAAATGAGCCGTACTTTGTGACAAAGAAGTTTAATGCATGTGCGCAAAGTGTAATCCCAGATTAGCCTGTTCAGTCCACACAGGAACAACACTTTCAGCTTTTATATATTTTTTCTTTTCAAGAAAGTCTCTTCTTAGTAACAATCCAGTTTAGGCGGAAAGTGTCGTCCCTGATTAGCTTGTGCGGACTGCACAGGCTAATCTGGGATGACACTTTACGCACATGCGTTAAACCCCCTTTTCACAGATCGCGGCTCAATTATGGAATATTAACACGATATAAATCTTAAGTATATTACTTTTCCAAATGAATGTGTCATCAGCACAAATTGATTAAAAATCAAGGATGAAGAAAAATACCAACGGCTGTGTATGTTTAAATTGAAGAGCAATATAATTTGTACCAAACCAAAATATCCTAGTCCATTTTAATTCCAGAATGTCTTTGCTGTACAATGTTGTATTGATATTTTTTTTATATCATTTTTCTTTGGTAGTACCGCTTGATACGATGCAAACTTTGCATAGAATTGATATCTTAAATGTCGTCGTTATTGAAAACACAAATACACATTGTTCACCCACGAGAAGGCAACCCTACGGATCTGAAAGCATATTGTCACCATTAAACAGAGAGGAAATCATGAAGCAAATCTAAGATTTAATATACCATCATACATTTGTAACGATTTCATTATGATAGATACATTTGTAAACACTGATGAATGTTCATTTTTTATTTGCTTCAAAAAGATTACCACTGTGTACAACTCTTTAGTAAACGACGTTTAAAAATAAAAGCTGGACTCGTCATCTGCCAATTAACTTTCCCATCAGTAAAAGCACATCAGCAAAAATCCATCAGTAAAAGCACACTAGTAAAAGCCCATCAGCAAAAATCCATCAGTAAAAGCACACTAGTGAAAGCCCATCAATAAAAGCCCATCAGTAAAAGCACACTAGTAAAAGCCCATCAGTAAAAGCCCATCAGTAAAAGGACATTAATAAAAGCCCATCAGTAAACGCAATCCAGTAAAAACACATCAGTAAAAGCACATCAGTATAAGCAGACCAATAAAGAGACTTTATTGCATTGTTGTTTAATTTGTTTGTCATCAAATAATCTAAAATAAATGAATAATACATTTTTAAAGTAGATATTATTCTAATTATTCAGATGCATTATCGAATATCCGGAAAGTGGTATATTTTACCACTCATAACCAATCGTGACTCATGACAAATAATATTTTTTTTAAACGACACAATAAAATAAACGCACGTTAACAAGCAACTTTCTATTCATAGGGGCAATATAATTTATTTAATAGTATTACTAAATGGTTTTAAATAAATTTTAAATTGCTCTATAAATATTTTATGATGGGTTGTATTCAAAGTTATGTGAGACGTGTATGAGATTTAAATGAACAGAAGTCTCCGGACGGTCTCCAATAATATCGATATTTAGGTATGAGCTATACATGCTTATGAAAATGTATTAATATCATCGGCTAAGTATATCAAAACAAGAGCACCGCATAGCGAGTGCAAACGCTCGGCTGCGGGTGCAGTTTAAATAAATGTTTTAGAGGTCACAGTAACCTTGACCATTGACCTAGTGACCAAAAAATGGGTCTGGCGTGTAGAACTCTTCAAGGTGCAGCTACATATGATAAGCACTTTGATTATAAAGCCAATGTTTAGGTTTTATCCTGCCTCTGTTTCAAACATTGACCTAATAAAGCAGGGTCGAATAAATTTTCCTATCTCCGGTCAACAGGAAGTAGTGTTTTCCTACACACGCTGTGACACATAGTTGATCGTAACCTTTCCAATACAACACTCATGGGTATAGTATTTTAATAATATCGGCTGCTATCGTAATTCTAGACCAAGACAAAAGTATCACATTCTCGACAGTTTTATTTCTTCTCGCTTTTTCAATAGGAAAGTATTAAAAGGAACAGTTTAAAGTGGAACTATTTTTTACGTGACACAATCGGTAGTTATTCGGTCGCCTGGAATGTTGTGTACATGTTGGAGGCTCGAAAAGAATAATTATATTGTTATGTCAATTAATCATTTATCTTTGATAAAATCAACGGCATGAAGCAAGAAAAATCGAATACATGGTTGGTGCCGAGATGGAGAAAGTTTATCCAGTTCGGCTTAAGCCTCACCGGATAAACTTTATCCATCTCGGCACCAACCATCAATTCTCTATTTAGCACGACGCTGCCGGCGGACGAACTTGCTGTGACAATACCTCGGTTTGTCTCCGATAACAGCCGAGCTAAGAATAATACTTTTATTCTGGGCGTTTATGAAGGCTTAACTGTTCAGCAGCCATTAAATGAAAAACGTTGGAAAAAATAATCTAATTTTTGAAAATATAAGCCATCGATATGCTCCTTTCTTTGCACAACATCATTAAAAGATCAAATACATATAAAGAAGTGAAATAGAAATTAAAACTTAAATGATTAACTTTAATCAGAAGCCTGGTTTTAATCAAAGCTAAAATGCTTTTTTAATTGACAGTCGAAATCACAAGCTAACGACGAGGCACTAATGGAAATTCCCGACGTTTGTTACGATATTTGTGAACATTTCATCAAACGACATATAACAGCTTTTTATCCCATTAACACGCATGAAAAGATTGAATTTCAAGTCGTTGCATAAAGTAAGCAGTATTTGCATAATTCGAAAACTGCAAATCCGCATACTTTAGTGATGCTTTAACGCGGTTAACCCTGAACGAGCCTAGCTTAATAAACGTGTCTGTATTCAACATTAACGTAGTGCATGCATTATATGTCAGTTAAATAATTTAACTTTGCTGTTTAATTATGTAAAAGTATTATCAAAATTAGACCATAAGATTCTTACACATACGTATAGATATTATACGTTGGTATGTTATTTCTTAAAAGCCCATAAACCCTGAAAATCAACGAATAGTTCGTACAATATTTCAAAAAATAAAGTTCGCACATGCAAAATCACTGTTCCTTATAGCAAAAGCCAAAATTTCAACGCTAGATGTGGTCTGGTAATACATATTTAATAAGAAACAACATGCTCTTTTTTCTTTTTTGTGGGACAATATATGCAACACATGTTCATGTGCCATGTTTGTGTTCGTATTTCGCACGAATAGTTATCGTTGCAATTAATATAACTGGGAAATATTGCGCCACAAACAATAATCAAAGCGCTGAAGGCACTACAGTTATTCGATCTTTGAACGTTTTTATTATTCCTTACAGTCAAGGGACATGAAGTTCGACTTATGAACACCAAAGAAATTAACTTTTAATGGTATACAGTGGTGAGATTTATAATCAAAGTGCTGACAGTACTGGTGTGACGATGCTATTGAAGAGGATGGATATAAAAGCATCAATTTAAGTAGATCTACATCATCACAATTGTATATGTGGGTACGAAAAAAATTTTGGTACAAAAAAATTATGCCAAAATAAATTTGGTTACGAAAACAAATTGGGTTAAAAAAAAATTGGGTATGAAAAAAATTGTGGTACGAAAAAAATTTGGGAACGAAACAAAAATTGGGTACAAACAAATTGGGTACGAAAAATGTTTCGTAGGGAAAAAAATGGGGGTACGGGGACGTAGTACCCCTGGGGAACTTGACCCACAATCGCACATTCTTGGCCCTTTCCGTCAAACATCGGATAAGTAACTTGAAGGCAATAGTATGAATACACATTTATGGCGTACCATTTGGGTCGTTAGTCAGCAAGACCTAGTAGGTTAAAAGAGAAAAGGTCAAGGTCACAGTGATTTGAAATAGTAAAACTGGTTTCCGGATGATAGCTCAAGAATGCTTAGGCCTAGGATCATGAAACTTCATAGGTACATTGATCATGACTGGCAGATGACCCCTATTAATTTTCAGGTCACTAGGTCAAAGGTCAAGGTCACAGTGACTTGAAACAGTAAAATGGTGTCCTGATGATAACTCAAGAATTCTTACGCCTAGGATCATGAATCTTCATAGGTATATTGATCATGACTGGCAGATGACCCCTATTGATTCTCAGGTCACTAGGTCAAAGGTCAAGGTCACATTGACAAAAAACGTATTCACATAATTGCTGCCACTACAACTGACAGTCCATATGGGCGGGCATGCGTGTTTTACAAACAACACTTGTTATTTATACCAAATTATGCGACTATCGACCGCTAACTTATAGATATTGAGCGTATTTATTGAACATTATTATAATTATTTATACCAAATAATGCGACTATCGACCGCTAACTCATAGATAGTGTGCGTATTTATTGACCTGGCGTGGCGGAATTAACCTCTGACTTATGAAAATAATGGTTAACACAAAATACAACTAAACCAGGGAGGTTATTATACATTTTTAATCCCGTAATCGTTTGGTTACCGTTGGGAATTTCCTACACAGTAATGCGCTGGAACGTGATATTCCGCCATGGTCAATAAATACTCACAATATGCTTGATAATTTTAATCTTAAAAAAGGTAACATTGAATCTTCTTCAAATGAGTATTTCATCTATTTCAATGCATTAAATACTCAAATCTTCTTTGTAAAATGTTGTGTGTGTTTTCAAATTTGATATTTTTGTTTTTTTTGTCCTAAATTAAAAAAGAGATTTTTAACATTTATTATGAATAAATATGAAGGAAAAGCGGAAATGAGACAAGTGTTTTGATCGGCTGTTAAGAAAATTTGTACGTCGAAGTACAAATTGTACTTCGAAGTACAAATATATACTTCGAAGTGTATTTCATTTTGTACGTGAAATACATATTGTACGTCAAAGTACATTTCTCTTGTCGCCAAGTAGGTATTGTTGACTTTCGACCCAAATGGTACGCCATGCACATTTCGTAAGCGGTAATGCGGTCCTACCTATGCACGTCAAAATGTAAGCGAAATATGTAAACAAAGTGGTAGCCTGTAAGGAATGTTTGAATTAATGAAGAAAATCATGTATTGATGTAAGTTTATTGAAGAAATGTACAGAAAATATGTTAAATAAGCAATGGCGATATTTTTCTCAGCCACATAATTGTTGATAGTTTGATATCACAAAATGAAAGTAAAAGTAGAACTGTCAAAAATGACAACCTGTCAATGTGTTGTTTTTGCTGGCACGAGAGGGCGATTACACTCAATGTGTTCACTTTTTACCATATTCTTTGCCAATGACCTCTATAGTATGGGTGGATTTGTTATAATTTGTTGCTGTCATTTATCTGCATGATTGTGTATACGTTTAAAATACACAAAACATAAATATACTGGATGAGCTTATAATAATCTGATAACTATAGCCAGGGCAATTTAGTACAAAAAATACAATTTTTTGTCCTGATTTCATGAAGACTTGAGATATTTATGCACATAGAGTATCAAGTCTGAAGATATGGGTTGATCCACAAATGAAAAGTATTTTTGATCTGTGTTTGATGCAGGCTCTTTTTCCATGACTTTGAAAGTTAAATTTTCACATGTGAAAAGGATGTCAATTTTTTTCTGAAGTATTTCATTCAACCATTGAATAAAATGAACTGTTCTGCATATAATTTTCCATTTTGATAGGTGTTTGTCAGGTGATCAACAGGAGATGACCAGGGTGCCAGAGAAAAGGGATAAACATTTGAGATCTGGTCAGGGCTTCATATAAATGTGGTTAAGTGGTATACATTTTATATCTGGCCAGATCTCAAGAGAAAATGTGTACATTTCAGAAAATTTTACCATTTAAAAATGTTTAAATACCACTTGACTAAGGTTCTTTATTCATCTAGCATGAACACTTGTACTATATCTTTTTAACACTAAAAAATAATATTAAATGTACAAATTTTATCTACCAATGTGTACAGATACTACTTAACATATATGTCACTTTATTGAATATAGGAACTAGCTAAAATATCCATTAGAAAAAATTTCAGGGGGTGAAATATTCATTGCCTGAAGCTCTGATGCTGGAGCTATGTTTATATATATTTAAATACACTGATTAAAAAAGTAAAACAATACAATGATACAACAGAGGGAAAATCATCCCCTCTAAACAAACATGATACATAATTATGTATAATATATTTGGATCTGGATCTGGATTGGTACACAGCAGGACCTTTAGGTATGCGCGCTGCTGGAGAGAGATGGGAGTGACTTACATTTTAATTTAATCACTGAAATTCATCACTGAAGTAACAGTATGATCTCATTTGCTATAGATGTACATGATTGTATCAAGCAACATAATTAAATAATTATCAGTATAAAGTACTGTCATGATTTCAGTATCATTGAAATGATTTCAGTCAAGTTTATCCTTCATATACATTAATTTTGTAAATATTATCAATATAAGTTTACTAGATGCAAACATATTTGAAATAATACAATTTGATATACTGTATATAATCATTTTTATAATGTAACTACACATCCAAGCAGTCCATCAAACCATTGCAACAGAGCCACTTGGTGTGCAAATGCACCAGCAGACAAGTCAAATGCCTTCTGACATTTTACTATTTATAACATCTACATTAGTTACAGATACATGTTTACATTTGTATGTGTTTGAAAAAATGTATAATCTTTAATGACATCATCTGACCATGCATGTCCTAGATTTCAAAATTAAGGCCCTGGTCTGACACATTGGTAACATTAACGTTAAACTGTTACCAGTCTTCTGAAATTAATTTTTATTGAACTATGTAATGAAATCTTAATCGGGCACTGATTTATCTTGTTTTAAAACAGTCATAGATCAGTTGTGGCCTCTCGGTAATGAACCATTATTGCTTTCTTGTCAGAACCTTAAAACTTTCCACACTTCTATAATAGCAAATCTGGATTTAGGTGATCTTCAATGGTACATTAACACTTTAGCTTTGTCACAAGAGTGCTGGTTAAGTCAAGTCACATATTTCAATCTAGGCCATGTCAAACTCAAAGTGTCAAAGACAAATGAAAAATGCGCTCATTATTATTATTGTCCTATTGTTTACTACTGCTGTGAGTTTTTATATGATATAACTGATGACCATCATGTCATTGTGAGAGAAAATTCACAATATCTTAGTATATCAGGTTTAGCAGCCTTTTAGATAACAAAGTTGGCTAGTTTTCAATGTTGCTTCTGGAGATCAAACCCGCAGAACAACCTTCTGCAATCAAAGACGACACTCTACCACTAGGCTTTTAGGAAGATTCTGAAATTTTTCGATCTCTCGTCAGAGCAACCAAACCAAAAATTTAATCAATTAGTGCCGACTCGGTATTATTGAGTCAGTTCATGAGAGATACTGGAAGATGCAACATCTGTCACGCCCCGAGCATCGCCTTAAGCAGTATTCAATTCTCAACAGGAAAGGGCTGGAGTCATATATCCCGAGGGACCAGAAAAAAAACACTTGATAAATTTTCGGAATAAATTCATTTTATTAATGACAATACTATTATTTGAGCCAGGTCACAGGGAAATGACAGTCTAATCAGTATCCAATTAATCTAATTGTTATTGTCATAAAACCGCTTTTAAGCAAACAGCTTTCAAGCGACTGCAGGCTGATCTAGATCCAAACTGGCCACAATCGCCTTAATGTGACTAATGTCTCTTTTACTGTGACACAGTTCATTTGACTTTAAAATGATATCAAATACTAAAATAGAAAGAAGAAATAAATCAAACCAGTAATTTGAGTAAAGACTTTGTAATCAAATTTTTTCAGGACAGCTTGGTGATCTGCTAATCCCATGTGATATGTTGATATAGGGTATCATAGTCATTCAATAAGTCGCAAAATGCTCGAATACAATTTCCAAAGCAAAATGTGACTTAAATTGATAACTAAAAATACCAGTTTTTCCGTGTCAAGTAAGTCTTAAGATCCAGAAAGTCCTTCATTCACATCGAATATATCCTTCGAATTCAATCCATTGTTGACATTAGCGGAGATTTAGTTAATAAATAACTCATATATCCTAAATGACAGTTTCTAAATAGCCAAACAAGCCGATGTATGCTGTAAGAAAGTTTTGACACGAGATTGAACATTCTCTCATGGACGCGGCCATTGTTGTATGTTGAGACACGAACGACAACTCTGCTGGAGAATGTGGGTCGCACTAAAACGCGGACCAATATGCGTACGATATAGATTATAAATTATAATTTATATCGTCCGCAGACTGGTCCGCGTTTTAGTATCTGCCGGAGAATGTTATCAATGCTAATCAGCGAGGTATGCCGATTAGAAAAACTGCGCTATCTCAATCGGACTGGCTCGGTCTTTTACATAGCTCGCCATTGTGAAGAATTTTTTGATGGTAAAGTAACTTAGACGATGCTGAAGCAGCATCGTCAAAAAGGAGGAAATGCGATTTATTAATAATCTCTCATAATTTTATGTAGGATTCTCACAAACTTCACTTATGATTATAAAGATGAAAAAATAAATTCAACGTATATCTAAGTTGTGGCACCTTAATGTGCAATGGTCGACAATATAACGACAAATCATATCTGATTGTCCTTAAAAGGACAAGGTTACTCTGCAAAGGCAGTGCTGAAAATTAAAGAAGATCTTCCCGCTCCTCGCGCGCTGCACTGCATGTATAGCCTCTAGACGCCAAAAGCTGTCGACTCAGACCCCAGAATGATTCCCTCAGCATACTGGGTACCGCCCTCCTCCGACACTTCCATTATCTTCATAGGGCCATCATCTCGAAATCCTGGCCTTTATCTCTGCCACGCCCGTCATCTACACTGCCACCTCTGCTGTGTCCCGTCCCTCTTCCGGCGATGTAGTGAAACCATTTTTTCATACGGACAATTACCATTCCGCTTAACGATCCTTCCAAATTATGGGATTCAGCGAAGTCAGGAGGAGAGGACGTCCGGGTCGAGGTATGACGGTACTCGCTTGATTAACAGAGTTAGTTGTTTCTGTTGAGTTTTAGCAAAAGTTGATAAATAATTTCCTATTGTCACGAATTTTCCCATATGAAATGCGTTTAACTTATCATTATAAAACAATAATGAAATGAAATTCATATGAATATAAAAAAAAACGTTTTTCTTTTAATATTTTGTTGACTTTTCCGTTTTTCTACCTTTCAACTGATAAAGAATTGACCGCGCAAGTGAATGTGTGAATTTCAAAGTTAATTTAGAAGTCCTGCTGCTGATTTCCCAGCCATATCAGATCCCCACCCCGCAGTACTACAATAAATCAGTCAAGCGCTATTAACGAAGTTACGAAATAAACAAGCGTAATCTTATACTATTGCGTTGTTATCACCCGTGCAATTGGATTTCCCCACTTTAATGGTTTATCTTTTTTCCCGAATCTATTAATAGCCTCAGATTATGAATGACCTGTGCTGAGCAAAAATACTTCGTCATTACGACGCAGCAGGTAGTGGACTATTTTAATCATTTATAAACAATCTCTTCCGCGACACGTATAATACAAACATTGTTTATTGATTCTTTTTATATACGCTCGGTTAAAAATATTCCATTTACCACGATATTCACATAATGTTTCCATTTGTGAATGAATATAGTTGAAGAACTCAAGCCTCTTGCATTATACAACTCTTTCTCGCGCGGATGCGGCAGATGCGGCGGTTATCTGGCTTAGCGTTTTTAAGAGGGAACTGACTTGAAATTTTTGGCACTGATATTAGTTGTTCGCAAGCGAACAACTAAAAACGACCATTTTGTTCCGCGTTAAATATATGTTACCATACCACATATAGGGTTAAAATTTTGGCTATTTAAATAAGGAACACTGATTTTGTATGGGTTAACTTTATTTTATGAAACTTTTTGCGAAATATTCGTTGATGTTGATTATTTATGTTACTTTAAGGAAATTTCGTTGAATTTACTACAGTAGAAACCAGATCCATGTCACTAAAAACATGCTTTCTGTGATTATGAACAAGCAAACCGTTCTATGCAACTTGCTACGAAAACATAAGGATATTTACGTGTGTAGATAGGTCGCTACAATGTAAGCTATTTAAACACGTTTCGTTGTTTTGTTGACTTAATAACGGGAAAGTAAGCTTAGTGTTAACACGGACTCTAGATGACAATATACGCTCCGTGCTGTTAATGACTATTTACGTACGTACATGTATATGTGAGCACGTAATAACGTACTTCTTTCAGTTAATAAAACTTAAAAGATTAACGAAGTAATTCCGTTAGAGAAGAATACCGTATATTTTTGTATTTTTAGTGTTTGTATAGACGGTAAAATAGTTTGTCTAGTCATATCACTAGAGTTTAAATACTTTAGTTCTCAAAGGGCGCACAAACAGGAAATCCATTTATTGATCCCGTGGACTTAACGCAAAAATTGCGTGATATTTGAAACGTATATTTATAAATCCGATGTCTTTTCTTAAAATTGTATTGCCCATTAATCATCGTCTAGTAATCAAAATAACATTACACTAAAACAATAATTTAAAAAGTTTATTCTTTTTATTTTTACTTGTTAAGATATATTTAAATATGCGATACAATTATGTGTACGTATAATTTATAATGTGTAATTTAATTAATAAATAAAAACATGAGTATAACCTCTTTCTTAATTGTAGGCTTAAACAAACATGGATTATAATTTTAAAAAGTAAACTGGACGAAATCCCATAATAACTGAAGTAGTCAATATATATTAAATTTTCATTTTCAGTATCTTGAACAAAAATAAAATAGCAATTCTTCCAAACAATATGGGGTCTGTTTCCGCATTTTTATTATGTTTGTTCAGGTTTTATGCTGTTTGCTGCTCAACAGTATCTAAGATTTGGAGATGAAGCCTTAAACACTTGAATCTAGTAAGAGAGGTCTTTAATTAAATATATTTTTCAAAGGGACTACACATGCGCCAAAATACGTTTAAGTGATAAAGGATTAAAGAAACGTTGGACATTTGAACAGCAAGAACCTCATTAGTGAAATCTTACACTTAGGCTTGAAAGCATGTCGCAATGAATTTTAAACTACAAAAAACCCTGCGTTTACGATTTGTCTACATACAATTTACTATTTACTTAATTGTAAGCTGATACACTTAATTATACAGTTGGTACCCAAGGGATTGCAAGAAATCTGGAATTGACTGAATATGGCAAGTTAACATTTATTAGTTTTGCAATTATTTAATTATTATTATGAACACAAATTGTATGTAAGGTTTAACTTTAACTTTATATACAATAATATCATTGTTCTGCATACCAACAAAGATAATATACTAACCATAAGATTTGTAGACGGCGCATCGAATATCCCAAGCCCTACATCTAAACCATGGAACACAACATAAACTTGAACTTTGTATAGCCTATATACAGCATCATGCAAATTGATATCAAGCATTAAATTACAGGCAACCATTTACTAGTACACATGTATTTGTTAAAGCAACTGAGAAAGGCAAACAACTCCATAGACGATTCAGCTAGAGTTATGATTCTTATGCACTGCTATTAACCATCTAACGTCATATGAAGCATGAGTTTGAACATCGAAACGGCTCTTTTAAAAACTAAAATGAGCAAATAAAAAAGATATACATGTAAAGAGGAATGATAATTCTGTAAATAATGATGATATTATAATTATTTTATATTTATAAATATATATTTATTATATATTATAATTATTTAATTATTGAGTTAAAATTCTTGGACTTCCCATATACGTTACATCTATTCATGTATGAGGTAGTTACTTACTTCAACAGGCTTGAACGTTATAAAAAACAAAAACAACTGAACAACAAGATTATTAGGTCTTCTAAGTGCATGTGCGTAGTGTTCTCCCAGATAAGCCTGTGCATTTCACACAAATTATTTAATCAGGAATGACACTTCGTAATATCGTAAACAGAATTTTCCTGTGTCTGCATAGGCTAATCAGGGTTAACACATTCCGCTTTTATGATATTTTTTGTTTCAAGAAAGTTTCTTCTTTCGCAAAAATCAAGTTAAGAAGGAAAATATCGTCCCTGATTTGCTTGTGCGGACTGCACAGGATGATATGGGACGACACTTTACGCACATGCATTAAAACCCCTTTTCACAGAGCGCAGCTCATTTATTTAATCAATTAAATAAGTTCAAGTGCACAAACATCATCATCGTCATGTAACTCTGAGAACAATATCTTGACATAAATAAAATAAGGTATTGCACTTCTACATAGTATTAACAATACATCTATACAGTTTCGTTATGATAAGTGTTCTTTCTCAAAATTTTGGGGATGGGGCCGGGACCGTTTTGATTGGGAAATATCGCGTACTTTTGCCTAAAATTGGAAAATTAATGTTGTTGATTTTATGCTTTTATGATCAGTGTTATTTTTCACCATTTTGGGAACGGGGCCTGGTCCCTTTGGATTGGGAAATATCGCGTACTTTTGCCTAAAATTGGGAAATTAATGTTGTTGATTTTATGCTTACAGATACTTTAAAATTGATAGTTAAAGTGCTTTTAATATTATATTTTCTAATGTTCAACTTATTGAGCTGGATGTGGATATAATTTACATGTTTAAACTTATTAAAAATCTTCTTTTTTGGAAACCTTCAATTGGGAATGATTAGGTCCCATTTTGGAAAAATATACCATCTTTTCCATTGGGAATGGGTCCCCCTACAGGACCCAAATTTGAAAGAAAACAATCACTGATGATGCACAGAAAACTGAGAGACACATTCAGGACTCAAGGTACACAGTTATGTACAATAATGTAAGTTTAAGACATTTGACAATTTTAAAAAGCACATAACTCTGCAAACATTATCGCAACACATACAAAATCATGCCATGCACTTCTAAAAAGCATTCTGCACAGGCTCATCTGGGATGAAACTTCACACACATTAAGCCCCCTTTTTCCAGAGCGAGGCTCATATTAAGTCAACAACTCAAGCAAGGGCCCTCGTTTTATCGATACCTGACCATAAGATCTCCAGTTCGTAGCAACTGACTGGCAAACAACAATGAAGTGATTAATGTTTTAAATTTTTTACCAACGGCTGGAAGAAGGTAAATGTGTTGACGGGTTTCTCATCCTAGATGAATACTCCTGCACTGCCCTGCTTGAAATGTATCACAACAGGGACTACCATTTAAACCTTTACTGCTCTTAGATACGTATTTTCGTGTATGTTTTTATCCTTGATGAATACTCCTACCCTGTGTTGCCTAAAATGTATCACAACAGGGACTGCCATTTAACCCTTTACTGCTTAGATACGTATTTCGTGTGTGTCTCTCATCCTAGATGAATACTCCTGCCCATTCCTGCCTAAAATGTATCAGAACAGGGACTACCAGTTAACCCTTTACTGCTAAGATACGTATTTTCGTGTGTGTTTCTCATCCAAGATGAACACTCATGCCCTGCCCTGCTAAATTGTATCAGAACAGGGACTGCCATTTAACCCTTTACTGCTTAGATACGTATTTTCGTGTATGTTTTTATCCTAGATGAATACTCCTGCCCTGTCCTGCCTAAAATGTATCGGAACAGGGACTGCCATTTAACCCTTTACTGCTTAGATACGTATTTTCGTGTGTGTTTCGCATCCTAGACGAATACTCCTCCCCTGCCCTGCCTAAAATGTATTAGAACAGGGACTACTATTTGTGTTGCAGTCTAGAGAACCTACGAAAAACAGTGCAGTTCATCACTGCATCACAACTGCAAGTATAACAGCCATAAGAAGAAGATGGAACGCATAAGTAAGTAATCTATGTTTTATTAAATGTATATCTATCGGATTTAAGTTATAATATATACTTAAAACAATCATAATATCAGTGTCATTTTCTTGTAAAAAAGTATCATGGCTTTACAATAAAGAATACAATCAAGGTTGTGGGTGTGACTTTACAAACCAGACATCAGCTACAATACATACATATATACTTTAAAACAAGCATAATATCACTTTAAAACAAGAATTATATTAGTGTCATTTTCTTAGAAAATATTATCATGACATTACAAGAAAGAATACAATCAAGGTTGTGAGTGTGACTTAACAAACCAGATATCAGGTACAGTTACATTCATGCAACCATACGAACCTAACTAAAATGCTGTAAAAATCTTTTGTTTCTTTTAAATCGCAAATTGCAATAAATCGGAATTATTTGATTTTTTAAAAATCTGTTTAACATGGCACAGCGTGTTTCGCGACGCCATTTTGTTTGTTTAATGGTGAGGTTGATCGGCCGTGCTTAAACTAATACATCGGTTGCACCGGTTATATTTTAAATTGATTCACGCTTCTAATCGATTAAAACAAGCGACGATAGTTAAACGATTCGTTGACAAAATTTGCAAATTCGGAATTAAAATTGGCGAAATGAAACGTAGTTTTTTAATTGTGACGACAAATAGCGGTAATTACGGGGATAATTAGATGATGGCGATTAACTAATTGTTTTATCACGCAATGTTCAACGTAATCTAATTGCAGAAAAAAACGGCGTTTAAAACAAAACCAGCCGACAATATTCGCGGCGATTTTTAATTATGACGATTAAATAATAATTGGCGAAAAAATAACAAAGATCTAACAGTTTCCGGTAATTGGTAAAGTACGTAAGCCTTGGTGGGACTTTTTTGTTACTTGTTACGAGTTATTTGTTATTACTTATTAGTTATTTCTTATTTGTTATGAGTTACTGTCTTACGCGGCAATCGGCCATTTTGATCATCGACACTCAAGACGAAGGACGCGAGTTTTCGTTTATATTGTAAAGGTGGTTGTAAGTTTGTGGAGCTTAATTAAAATATAGTGTTCAGTTTATGCATTTGAAATAAGTGAGGAAAATGAAATTGGGAAAATGTCCGAAAGATAGCGAACACATAACAAATTTGCTAGATCGAGCTTTGTAATCAGCTTGCTTCTGAAGAAGCCACCGTTTTTATCTTTTCATTTTAGTGTGACTCTGGTCCTTCTGTTTGTAGTTTATTTATCACCGGCTGGTAAAATTCTGGAAAATTGGCCTCGGCAAGTGGCTGAACGAAATCATTAAAATTTACTGTATAATTACCTTACTCAAGTGTTGGATCATTGTCACTTGTATGCAGTTTCTAGGTATGCTCAAAATGTTTAAAATGTGAAGATGTTTAAATGTGCTGCATGTTTATTTTCAGAGATTATCACATAGTTGTATGAAAGCGTATCCAAGAGGCTTAGAAATTGCTCAGTGCTGCTGTTTAAAACTAAAAGCAAAGCAAATGCTATATTCATCAAGCTGTTGCTATATACATTTATAGTTTTATGCGTATTGGACTTAGTTCCGTCAAATATTCCACCTTTTGGAAATGGTCTCACCAGAAATGAACTAATTCAAATATAATTTATGGAAGGACTTAAATACACGGAAATAGTCATGTTTTTGTTCTGCCACCACAACATTAAAATAAATGTTCGTCATTTAAAGCGTATCTTACAAAGTTTAAATCTTCAGAGACGCCCTTCTAATAACTCGTCGGTGCACGATGATATAAATATAGTAAACCAGGAGATGAAGGTTAGTGGAGGGTGTACAAGTTTTAGGACCACGTGTTAAAGACTCACAAATGATCATGGGCTGTCCGTAAAAATAACTGAAATCATGCAAATAATGAAGCATCTAAGCCCACGTGCCCCGGAAGAACGAAAAGCACATAGGTTACAACAAAGGATATATACGGTCAAGGGGCTTATAATGTGCGGCATGTTGACGGGTATGATAAGCCAAAGCCGTTTATCTTCTGTATTCATGGATGCATCGACGGTTACAGTCGCAGGATAATGTGGCTTGAAGTAGCAACAAGCAATAACAATCCAGCAAATGTCGCAAAATACTACCTACACTGTAAAAGAAACATTTTAAACTTGCTCCTCGAATTTTAAGGGCAGACAATGGAACAGAGAACAGTAGGCCGAGTTTTCTACAATGACTCTTTAGATATAATGCGACGGACAGTATGGCCGGCATTAAGAGTTTTATTTCTGGAAAGAGCACGGCAAACCAGAGAATAGAAGCATGGTAGGGGACACTTCGGAAGCTTGGAATTCATTGGTGGATCATTTTTTTCAAAGACATAAGGGATTCAGGACTGTTTCATATCCAGAACCCAGTGATACAAGAATGTTCGAGATTTTGTTTCATGGATGCTTTACAAGCGGATTTGGATTGAATTACTCATAATTGGCATTCTCACAGTATCCGGTGCCAGAAACGGTAGGCTGAACTGCCTTTGGGAAGACGAGATGTCATGTATTTTCTTCCTGAACTGACAAATGGGTACGACTTTAAGACATGTGTGAATCCTGAAGATGTAAACCTGTGCATTCAGTTGTATGGAAAAGAAAAAGGAGCTTGCAGCAAAGAATTCAAAGTCAACATTATAAAACCTGGTGTTGGAATTCCTGTCCATCCCTATGAAGCATTGCGATAATTCATTCAGCTAAACGATTTTCTTAAAGTCTATGCATTTTAGAAAATTGATTAACATTAGTTAATTTGTTAGAACCGTTACGTTCTGATTTCATATATGTTTTTGCACTGTTCACAATGCTATGTTATTGTGTTGATATAACTTAGTAGTTCCGTCATATCAAACGTTGAATTTCATCTTAATAAAGTTGGGTAAAAGTTTCTATATCCAACCCAATTGATACAATTGAAAATCGTTCATTGGTAGCGTTTAACAATCCTACGAAAAGAACGCAACCTGTATGCAAATGTTATGACTGCTTTTTTAAAGAATTTGATTCTATTCAGTGAAAAATTAGGAAACTGTTGCTGTACAGGAAAATTGCCTAATAAGTTTATCCTCTAAATTGTCAAAACTACAGAAGAAATAATCAAAATGTCAACTTATTGTAAAAGCGCCCGTGCTAAACTATAAATTTTATGACTGCCGTATTATCTAGCCATGGGTATCATGAACAAACAAGGGTGGCAGCTCGATATGTCACAAATTGGCAGTAAACAAAAAGTGGTACTTTATTATCTCGCTTAACATGGGTCTAAATTACGTTTAAAAGCTCTTTTCTGATTGAATGAAACAGTCCAAATCATCCAATAAATAACGTCAAGATATTTATCTTGCGGAACATTGCCATGCCGCATGCAAGCTATTTAGAAAGTAAAAATTGTAAATCAAAAAGTTTTTTTTGCGGTCATAGACAGTGTTCCTGACTGAAACAATGCAATATTACTTTTAAACCATTCATGTATAAGTACTTATCAAGAAAGTGGTAGAATATTTGTGTAAAACAAACTAATTTTGATTTAAATTTGTGTCTGCTACAATTTAACGAGTGGTTACGGAAATTACCCATTGTACAGATGTATCGACAGATATATGCCAAACGACAGAATAGCTTGCATATTTCAAGTTAATCAGCCTTGAAATCACCAATTTATCAAATGAAAATCAAAATCATTAAGTTATCAACCAGTAATTGTCAGTTACACTAAAATGTTTGGGCGCAATCGTCGTATTGTGGAAACCGCGACACATTGTTTTTCTGAAACCGACAATCGGTAATGTCCGTAACCATATGGAAAATTTCAACTGACAAGTTTTCATTTCTTATATTTTTCTCAGATATTCTACCACCCAATTATTGTGTACCATTACACAAATGAGTAACAAAAATATTTCCTTGATTTTTATTCAGGAACACTTGTCTTCAAATGCTTATAAACACGCCGTAAGGCTCAACATAAGTGCATAAAATATTGAAAAATAAATAATATTTCAATTTTTCGTTCCATCAGATTGTTTCATCATCTCCCATAGCTCAGTCACTCAATTATATTGGAAATAATTCCCAATATCTGATAAAACTTGTATTATTTATTTTTATCTTGAAACTTCTATTACATAAATGTTTTTTTTATATAAAAGTCGTCAATTTTATATAAATTTCTCTATAGTTTGAAAAACATTTAGGCAAATATAACGCATTTAATATAAAATGCAAATAATTCAGAAAATATTCCCTTTTAATCAGTATATTGGTTTATCGGTAAATAACAATACCACTTTATTGAATTATATAAAAGTTATAACAAACATTATATGTTTTCCGATCAAATGATACATGGCACATATAACAGATTGATAGGAAGATATGAACAAATCTAGAGTGCTAGGTTGCCCGCCTAGAATGGTCATGTTAGTATGGGAGTACTTGATATCTAAATTTATTAGCCTTTGGGTGTTGTAAAGACATGAACTATTTAATGAAATGTCTCAAAGTGTAGAATTCGTTTTCATTTAGTAAAAGAAAGGCAATATAAGCCTTAAGTGACTGAGAAGAACTTATGGCTGAATAAAAAGAGGCTATATGCTTGTTGAAAACAAATGTAAACATCATTTTATATGAATTTGCTGATCAAAAGTGGTATTTTTAGTGAATAGGGGAGATACATTTTCAAGAATTAACAATATAATTATACATGTTTTGGTGAAGTGCATGTCATCCAGTATTATCATAGTACCAGTTTTGGTCTAAATAACCAATAACATTTTTAAAAGTTCATAACCGCTTGTTGCAAAAAAAACAATAGAATTTTCAGAGTAACCTATTTAAAATAAATGCTTTACTAGACCCTAGATATTATTTCTGAACTCATTTGTCGTCAATTACTTATGTTTTAAAAATTAGTGTTTCATGCTACTCATGGTACCAGCTTATTGTTAGAAAATTAATTACATTATTTGTAAGATGCGTAACCCACTTGTTGCCAAAAAATATAATTTTCAAAGAAATCCATTAAAACAAAAAGAAAATGCCTTCTTAAACCTTAAATATTATACCTGCAAGCATTTAACATCAATTATTTATGTTTGAAAAAATCATTGGTTCACGCGACCTGGGATAATATAAAATCCCTAATTATAACAAAGGGAAGCTTAAAGAAATATTAGTAGAGGGGAAACTAGGCTTCTGGGACAGAACCGTTTCCCTTCCGTTTCCCTTCCGTTTTCCTTCCACGTCCCAGGAAATTCTATATATAAATGTATAATATCTTTTTCAAGATATTATATATCTTTCCGTGTCCCAGGAAATTCTATATATAAATGTATAATATCTTTTTCAAGATATTACATATTTCCGAAAAGTCAAGCTCGGGGCAGCATCCCATTCGCAAACGCGGCGGCTCGAGGACTTTTGACCACTTCCATTATTCGTGCATTTTACAAAAATAAAAAAAAAATGAATATGACTTAAGTATTTTTTTTACTATATAAAATGGATGACAAAACGGTACAAGAATTGATTCAACGGCGTATTCAGCAAATTGAAAATCCACCACCAAATGAGCATCTAAATAAATTTTTACAAGACTTAAAATTTACACAAAAATTATTTAATTGCAAAATATGCAAAAGCCATAAACCTGTTAAAAACAGTTGGATTTATGATGAACGTGTTATGGATTTAGTAGATTTTAAAAAGGATTAAGGTCCATTTCCAAACCCTCACTTGGGTATGAAAATGACTATTACAAGTCTATTAGGTTTTTATTGTCAACCCATGAATTAAACGATTCGGGATATCCAAGCCACTTGACTAACGACTTGTCCCCGCGTTTTCTAATAACTTTTTCTATTCTATATACTTCTTGACTTGTGTTTTGAAGTTCTTGTTCATAAAACGTACCCTGTATTTCCTCATCATTATAATCAGTGATTTTATACGTTGGCGGATCTGTATATTGAACTTGTGACACTGTAAACACCTCCTCAGTCCATCTCGGTGTATATCCTTTTTCAAATATTCCCTTTTTCTTAGTTATTCTTACCTTATCGCCGACTTCAAATATTGGCTTACCGTACTTTTGTGGGTGTTTGGAGTACAAATTTACCCAAACAACACTTTCATTTTTTTTATCACTAGCATCATCAGGTGTCATTTTGATTGATGAATGCTTTGTGTTGTTATAGTCATTGACCATTTCATCTAAGACATCAACATATTTTTTGGTAGAGTTGGCTGAAAAGTATTTGAACATTTTTTCCTTCATTGTTCTGTTCCATCGCTCTACCACGGAACTTTTCTCTTCGTTTTCTGTGGAATACAACTTGACTCCCAACGCCATAACGTTTTTATTGTAGAACTCCTTTCCTTTATCGACCCACAACTTTTGAGGTTGTCTGTTTTTAAATATTTTGTTAAATGCTTCAGCAACCTCAACTCCGGTTTTACTCTTTAATGGAACAATCCATCCATATTTTGAAAATACATCAATAACTGTTAGCAAGTATTTTACACCATTATTAAACTTAGCAAAAGCTTGCATGTCAACTAAATCCGCAGCCCATATGTTATCAATGCCATGGGCAACGACTATTCTTTTTCTAAAACGTTTTACAACGGGTCTATGCAGTTCGACTGCGAGCTGATCAGACCATTTTATTTCTTTAGCCACGACTTTTTTTTTTTCCCATTATAACCCAACCCAAACTTTGCCTTGGTAGATATTATCGGCTCTATTATACTACGCTCAATTCTTTCACGGAGTGTTGGGTCTTTAATAGCATCCATTTGTTCAAGCATAATTTGATCAGCTACGTTTCTACCTGCTGTATCTGGAAAGTGTTGGTAAGCTAAATCATGAAGGTATGCGGCATTATCAACTCGATCAACTGGTTTACTCCAGTCTTTATATGCGCCAGTTGAAGTTAATCTCTCGTTTAAAATAGTTCCAGGTCCTGCAAAGTTCATTCCTGGAATATGCATTTCACCGGGAAATTTAGCCCACGGAAGCTTTACTTTACTCGTCACCTTATTCAACGTCGAAACCAAGTCTCCGCCAGTTTTAGTATGCATTTTTACAAACTGTGTTTTAACACAACCGCAAACGGAGCACTTTCCGCGAAGCATTGGTTTATTGTTCTTACTGACAACATTTTTTACATCAACCGTTTCAGTTTTGCTTTTGCACTTTACACAATACATTTTTTTATGAAAAAATAATTTATATTTAAAAATGGAAGTTACAGATCTTTCGTGGAATGATGATATTTCAAAAAGATGCAACAGTAGACTTTTACCGAGATCAATACGAGGTATTATTATTGGTAAAAGCGGATGCGGAAAAACTATACTATTGTTAAACCTTTTACTACGACCAGGATGGTTAGACTACAACAACTTGCAAGTTTTTGGCAAGTCGCTATTTCAGCCGGAGTACAGAATTATTAAGAAAGCGTTTGAAGAAAAGCTGCCTAAAGAAGAGATTCTGAAATTGTTTGCCGAACAAGACTATATAATAGAGAATGACGTTTCACCAGCTCTTTTAGTTGAATTAATTGCTAAAAGTTTAGATAAGCCAGCTGATATTGAATGTAAGTTTTTTGAAACGTCTGATGATGTACCTGATCCTAGAGACTTGAATAGCTCTAAAAAGAAATTAATGATTTTTGACGACCTTCAGTTGGAAAAAACAAAACAAATGTGAAACTTATTACATAAGAGGACGCCACAGCAATGTAGACTGCTTTTATCTCGCACAAAACTACTTTAAACTTCCAAGACAAACAATACGTGAAAATGCAAACTTTATGTGTTTGTTTCCACAGGACATGAAAAATATTAATCACATCTACAACGATCACGTTTCAACTGATATGTCAAAAGAAGAATTTAGAAATTTTTGTAAAGTAGCCTGGGACCGTCCTCATGGATTTGCTGTTATAGATCTTACTAGTAAAAAAAATAATGGTAAGTATAGATCAGGATTTGACTATTTTTACATACCTCACTAATAAAAAAATATATATATAAAATGGAACGAGTACTAGAACAAATGTTTTCGGAAATAAAACAAATTAGAATTAATACCGGTTCGAAAAATTCTTTTCACATTATATTGCATGGTAATAGCTCAAGAATTTGTACTTCTTTAGGACCACCAATTCAACTAGATGTAGACAAAACATATGAAATGGCCTTAGTTAGTTTGGAGACCTACTATTCATTTCCAAATATAGACTCTTCAAACAATAACTTTCGCTATAGCCCTAACAACGGAGATGATTGGTATGATATAAATATTCCCGAAGGTTCATACGAATTGGATGATATAGGCGATTACATTCAACGAAGAATGAAGGAGAATAATCATTACAAATCTGACTCGGACGAGTACGATATAACCCTAGAGCCGAACGACAACACACTCAGAACAGTACTAAATATAGCACCAGATTATAAAATAGACTTTACACCTGCAAACTCTATAAGAACGGTATTGGGTTTTAATGCAGAAATATACTCATCAGGATATAATGAGGCAGAAAATATTGTCAATATATTATGTATTAGTAGCTTGAAAGTAACTAGTGATATAATTAGCTCATCATATGTTAACAATTCGACTGAAAACGTAATATACAGCTTTTTCCCATCGGTTGGACCTGGGTATAAAATTATGGAAACACCAGTTAATTTGGTTTATTTACCTGTTAATTTGTCGACAATTTCGTCAATTGAGACAAAACTCACTGACCAGAACGGAAAACTTGTAAATTTGCGTGGTGAAAATCTTTTTATTAAATTTCATATAAAAGAAAAGTAAAAAAGTTTTTTTAAATCATATATAAAATGAGTCGTTTCGTAAATGTACCAGTAAATATTAGCGAAGGTCAGAGAGAAAAAATCAAAAAAGCTATTCAATCAGGAGCTCCCGTGTCTATTCGCCTATCACACGAGGATTTATCTGGAGAACACGTGCTAGCCCTCACTCAAGCACAGATTAACAAAATGACAAAAGCGTACCAAAGTGGTAAAGGAGTGACGATTAAAATGTCAAAAACACAAATAGAACACAACAAAAAAGTTGAAGGGGGATTTATTGGAGCTATTTTGCCGATGTTGGCTACCGCGGGTAAGTTTCTTATGTCTAGCGTTTTACCAGGACTTGCAACCGGTTTGCTAACCGGCGTAGGAGCCGCAGCCGGTAGTAAAGTTGTCGACAAAATTAGTGGATCGGGTGTTTTGTATTTAAAGAAAAACGGAAGCGGTTGTAAAGTAATACAAGCAGGTAAAGGATTGTATTTAGCTCCGTGGAAGAAAGGTAGTTCGTTAGGACAGGGGCTGTATCTTAAATCTGGAAAAGGAATGTACATGAGAGCAGGATCAGGATTGCTACTAGGACCGAATTCACCATTTAGCAGTATTCCAATACTAGGGATGCTTTTATAAAAAATATTCACATATATAAAAATGCAAAGACATAGTATGCCAATTCACAAATTTATCCACAAGCATAAACGACCAACACCAGCGTCAGTTAAGTGGCTGCCACACGAGAATCTTGAACATCCTGCAAAACCACTGTATGGTAAATGGAGTATTTCGATGCAGCAATCGCTCACTATTCAACCGAAAGCAGCACTTCCTATTAAATTAAAAATAGGTTTACGGCTATTTCAAGGTGTTTGTTCGGTATCGCTCAAACAAAGTTTAAAGGAAAAGAGATGTAGTTTACAAGATGGAATTATTGCTGAATCTGTTGACGACATAATTGTTACAATTCAAAACAACTCCGACGTTGCAGTTGATATTGTTGAAGGCGAATCTTTATGCTTTGTTACACATCAGTCGCTTTAAAAAATATCTTTTCAAATATAAAAATGGAGTACAAAGATTCTAAATGTAACGCATACGATACGTATGCAAGTAACGCTAAATTATATCCATCTTTACCACCAGTTGCCGTTCCGTCGGCTCCAGAACCGACTAGCGTTGAAGGAACTGCTCAGTCATACAGGCTTCAAAAGATAAACGAAATTCAAAAAGAAATTGCCACAGAAAGAGACAAGCGTGCAAACTTGTCTAAAAAGTATCACAGAGCAGTTAGAGTTATAGCAGGAGTGGACAACGCTCTTGTTGTTTCTTCAATGGTGCTAGGTGCGACGGGGATAGGAGTATTGAGCACAATCATTGCGGCACCAGTTGCAATAGCAATGGAGGGAGCTGCAATAGGTATAGGACTATTGTCTATCATTGGAGGTCAAACCAATAAAAAGCTATTAATGAAAGCTGAAAAACACGAAAAAATTAAAACACTTGCAGAAGCAAAATTGAACACAATAAGTAATCTTATATCAAAGGCATTGGCAGACGATCAAATTTCCGATAAAGAATACTCACTGATTCTAAGTGAACTAGACAAATTCAATCAGATGAAAGAAGAAATAAGATCTAAAATAAGAGTAGGTATAGACGAGGAAACAAAAAAGTCCCTTATTGCGAAAGGACGTGAAGATGCAATTTTGTCGTTTCAAAACATGTTTAGTAAATCGAGAGAAAAACAGACGAACACCTCTCAATCAACGTAATTTTTAACGTGATTTTATATGTTAAAAATTACGTTTTAAATCACGTCAAAAATTACGTCTCAAATCACGTCAAAAATTACGTCGAAAATCACGTCAAAAAATCACGTTGAAAATCACGTCAAAAATTATGTCAAAAATTACGTCTCAAATCACGTCTAAAAACATTATTATTTCTATTTAAAAATGTCGTTTTTAAAAATAACAGATCCGGAAAAAAGGGACTCCATGGAGCATGAGTATCTTATGTTAAGAAATAAAATTCGTCAAGACTCTTTATCTGAAAAGCTAGGAGACATTGATCAACACAGAGAACTAACAAAACTTTACAAACCTATCACCGATTCGCAAAGAGAGTCAAAAGAAGCAACGTCAAGTGCGATACAAGCACTGCCAGCAGCATTAGCAGCAAACAACACCAAATGCCATTACTTTCCGTCAATACCCAAGCATACAAGCAGAAGAGGATAAAAGACCGAAAGAAACATTAATAGAACTAGGTTCAATAGCAACTGAATACTTGAGATCGATGGCAGGCAAACAATTAACCGATAAAACATTTGGACTGTATGATAAAGGTGGCGCTTTTTATATTGGAGATTCAGAGGTAAAACTATCTGGAGATGATATAATTGTTGGAGAAAAAAAATATAATGAAACCATAGGACTTTGGGAGCTAATAACATCGAAATATCCTGATTCCGATAAATATACTTCACAAGACATTGACTCCTACAAAACAATTTTACTAAACACCAATGCTATTGTGAATCCTGACACGGGAAAGGTTAAATCAAGTTCTGGAGAAAAGTACAGAAAAATTATTAAACCAATCTATGAAGCATATTTAAAACCTAAAAAGACACACAAAATAAGTTCATTATTCAAGAAGAAAGGAGAAGGAATAGCGTTAATGCCTTCTGATCCAAACAGACTCGTTGAAATGCTTACATTACGAGTTAATAGTTATAATGCAGGTAATACTGGAGTAAAAAATGAAATCATAGACATAGCAGATGAACTGGTGAGACAAGCGGTAGTAGACAAAGAATATTATAAAAAATTAATGTTACGTATTAAAAAAATGATTGTTAAACGAAGGTATATAAAAAAATACGTTATCGGCGGTTCTGGAATGTTTGATACCGTCTCACATTTCTTTAAGCGAATGGTAGGATCAACGGCTGCGAAAACTGCTGCAAATGTCGCAAAAACGGTGGCATCAAAAGTGAGTAGCGCATCGAAAACAGAAATAGGTAAAACGGCTATCGAAGCCGGAAAGTCGGTAAAACAAGTTGGTTTAAAAGCTATTGATGTTGGAAAAGATGTAGCTATAGCCAAAGCTAAAGCTTTGATTGATGGATATAATGCACCAAAAAATCGCGAAGTAACGCAAGAATCGAGGGACGCGTTAGCGTCTCTCGTAAATAAGGGTTCTATTAAATAAACAAACATTAACAACTTGCTTGCGGGTTACGGCATCGGGGTGAAGAGAGGTACCGCAAGGGCAAACGCAATATCAATTCAAGATCTTGTAAAAAGGTTGAACACAGGATCCGGTCTTCGTCTGGCTTAAAAAAAATATTCTTTCTTATAAAAAGTAAGAATGTCGAGCGAAATATTAAATTTTACAGAAGCTATAACCGTTGATGAATCCATTGAAATATATGAGTTTAAGGCGTATGAGCCTGTAAATGGTACGAATTTAAATTCATCGGGTACCATAACTATCGATATCGGGTTGTATGATGTATTTGCTCATCCTGCGGAATTGTACCTACTCATTGAAGGTATACTAACTAAAGTTGCCGACGGCGATGACGGCACGCCTGCATACGCAGACGGTGACGCAGTATCGTTAACAAACAATGGGCTTCTGCATTTATTTTCCAATATTACGTATAAGCTATCCGATCAACAAATAGAATCGTTGAATCATCCTGGACAGGCTACGACCATGATTGGAATGCTAAAGTATCCGGATGGGTTTTCAAAAGCGCAAGGACTCAATCAGCTTTGGAGTAAAGATACGACGACAACAGCTGTAATTGCAGATAACGCAGGCTTTAACATCAGGCAGGCATACCTTATTAAGAAGCCTAACCCCAAGGGAACATTTTCGTTCGTTGTTCCGCTGGAACACATTTTCGGCTTTTGTGATGACTATGACAAGATTGTGTATGGATTTAAACATACGCTCGCACTTGTTAGAAAAACTGACGACGATGCCATCTTTCGAGCACATGCAGCAGCTGCGGGTAAAGTAAGCATTGATAGATTGTCATGGTTTATGCCTCAGATTTTACCTGCAGATAGGGATAAATTTCAACTGTACAAATCAATTGAATCAAAGGTAACAGTACCCGTCCCTTTTAGGTCTAGACATTGCGAAAGTATTACAGTGCCACAGTCTACATCGTTCAACTGGAGACTAAGTGTTAGAACACCAACCGAAAAACCGCGATACATTTTGGTTGGATTTCAAACTAATTGCAAAAATAATCAAGAAAGAAATACATCGATATTCAATCATTTCGATCTTCATAACATGTACGTGACTGTTAACAATCAGCGATACCCTGAGGCTGATTACAACTTATCTTTTCCAAACCAAAAATTCTCACGAGCTTACTATGAAGCGGCTAGATTTAGCGAAAAGTTTTATGGAATGGATCCGCTGGTAACACAGAGTAACATTACACCGGCGGATTTCAAAGACCTGTTTCCTATTATGGTGTTTGATGTCAGCAAACAAAGTGAGCGGTTAAAATATGCATCGGTAGAGATGCAAATCCAAGCAACATTCCACCAGAATGTGCCAGCGGGAACAGAAGCGTACGCAGTTGTTATTTCCGACCAAATGATAAAATTTACCTCTGACGGATCTAAAATGTATATAGTGACGAAATAATAAAAAAAAATACTATATACAAAATGAAGTACACAAAGAAAGTATTAATTAAAATGCTAGAAAGTATTGACGTTCCTGCTACGACTGATCAAAGTATAATGGAATTAATATTGATTGCAAAGGAAAACGGACTAGATTGGAAACGAGAAGATGTTGTTATACCAGAACCTAATGAAAAAAGACCGCGAGGCAGACCTATACAGTTTTCGCCTAAAGTAATTGTTAAATTAACGAATGTTGAAACTGGAGAGGAAACAACCTATAACTCAAAATACCGAGCAATAAAAGCGCTTGGTTGTAATATAAAAAAGAGAAACAACGGACAAGTGGTAAATGGAATGAGGTATGAGGTCATGTTTTTATAAGCAAAACACATGCTTATTAAAAAAAAATGAATCTACCTAAATATTTTTTAATATATATAAAATGAATAACAAAACTTTAAAAGAGTTGAAGAAAGCCGCAAAAGATCAGGGTCTGTGCGGATATTCGAAGCTCACAAAAGCTGAGTTGATAGCGAGGCTGAGCAGACGCAACGATGAGGATTCGGGTGATGATGATGTATGGGAAAATGCAAGGGAGGATGCAAGGGATAATGATGTATGGGAAAATGCGAGGGAGGATGCAAGGGCTGAACCAGCTAAAAAACCTACTATGATAAATAGGTTATTTAATTGGGCTGTTAAACCTGTAAAGACTGCTGTAAAAAATAGCTATGATTGGGCTGTTAAACCTGTAAAGACAGCTGCAAAAAATAGCTATGATTGGATTATTAAACATACACCAGAGCCTTTAAGGAAAGCGATAAGCAAAAAGGCTGATGCGTTTAAAGCAGAAGTCGAATCTATTTATAATAATTACTATAAGAAGCAGCAAAGAAGTGAACGTGATATTAAAATTAGTGAAAGTGCCATAGTAATTAAAGAAAGTAAAACTGCACTTAAACGTTTTGCAAGGCAATATTTTATTGATGGGGTTGAAAAAACTGATGCTCCAACATTTTTAGATATTGATAAACCTGAAGTTGTAAAGTTTATGAGCAAACATCGTCAAATAAAAATGAATCTAGTGCTAGTGTGTGAAATGGAGCGGCATTCTATGGAACATGAAACTGGTGTAATCGAAAAAATACCCTTTGTTTCGAGAACTGAAATAGTATTGGAGGGAACTGATGTTGCTGAATTATTTACCCAAATGGTAGATAGGATTTTGGAATCGTTTGCAAATTTTCAAATGAAGGGAAGCAATTGGAGGCTAAAGTCCGTCATTAGACTGGAAATTAACACCGGTACGTATAAGCCGTTAAAAGGTAAATTATACATTCCATTGCCGAAAGAGTTGGCTGCTAAAAAGGCAATTATTAACATAAAGAATGAAGATGACGAATGTTTCAAGTGGTGCGTCACGAGAGCATTAAATCCTATTGTAAAACATTCCGAAAGAATAACCGAACAATTAAAGGAACACGCAAAGTCGTTAAATTGGGATGGTATTAAATTTCCAGTTGCAGTGGATGAAAATGTAATAAGTAAATTTGAAATAAGCAACAACTTGAGCATCAATATATTCGGTTATGATTCTAAAGAAAAGGATATTTACCCACTAATAATAAGTAAAAACAAAAGTGAAAAGGCTATTGATTTATTGCTGATTTCAAATGGAAAAACAAAACATTATTGCTTGATTAAAATTTTTAACAAATTAGCTTCGGGACGAACGGAAACCGGTCACAATAAAATGTATTATTGTAAAAGGTGCTTAACAGGTCATCGAACAGTTGAGGGTCTTCAAAGACACAATGAATATTGTTCATTACACAGCACACAGAAAATAGTGATGCCAGCAGAGGGAACCACAGAGTATTTCAAGCATTACTGTAGATCAATGAGGGTTCCGTTTGTAATATATGCAGACTTCGAATCGTTTATCGAGCCTATTAGTTCTTGTAATCCGAATCCTGCGACGTCGTTTACACACAAGTTCCAGAAGCATACGCCTAGCGCGTTTTGCTATCACGTGGTATGCTCTGATGGCTCATTGTATAGTCGAGAGCCTGTTGTGTATTCAGCTAAGAATCAAACAGATGATGTCGCGCAATTATTTGTTAACTCTGTTGAACAAACCACTAAGGATATTTACAACACATTTAAATTTTCCAAGGAAATGATATTCACAAAAGATGATCAAGCTGAATACGATGCTGCGACCACATGTCATATATGCGACGGTGATGAAGGCGAGTTTAGGTTAGAAGGCAACACTGATAGCTATACAAAGGTTCGCGATCATTGTCACTTGACTGGAAAGTTTAGAGGAGCGGCACATTCAAAGTGTAATTTAGGGTATAAAATCCCTAAATTTATTCCTGTATTACTACACAATCTTTCTGGATATGACTGTCATCTATTTATTAAAAGTTAAGTATTGGAGGACAAATTAGCTGCATTCCAAATAACGAGGAAAAGTATATTTCGTTCTGTAAGAAGGTTGTTGTTGACACGTATACAAACAAAAAAGGACAGGAAAAGCCTATTTATCGTGATATTAGGTTTATCGATACCTATAGGTTTATGCAATCGAGTTTGGATGCTTTATCAGGAAATCTTACCGATGATCAGTTTCGTGAATTGGCTAAGGTCTATAGCGGTAATGAGTTTACACTCTTGAAACAAAAGGGCATCTTTCCATATGATTATGTGAGCTCTGTTGAAAAACTCGCAGAAACGTCATTGCCCCCAAAGGAAGCATTCTACTCAAAGCTCACGGGTAAGGCTATTTATAATGATGATTATGAATTTGCAAACAAAGTATGGAAGGCTTTTGGCTGTAAATCAATAAGAGACTACCTTGAACTCTACATAAAGAGTGATGTCTTGCTGCTAGCCGACGTTTTCGAAAACTTCAGAGATGCTAGCAATAAATACTATAAACTAGATCCAGCATGGTATTATACAGCGCCAGGACTATCTATGGATGCGTGTCTTAAGTTGACAAAGGTAAAACTTGAGCTTATAAACGATTATGACGTGTTGCTAATGTTAAAGCAAGGTATTCGAGGTGGGGTTAGTACAATTTCAACGCATCTTGGTATTGGAAACAATAAGTATATGGGTGATGATTATGATGAAAGCAAAGACTCATCGTTTATCATTTATCTGGATGCTAACAATCTCTACGGGTGCGCGATGAGTAAGCCACTTCCAACCGGGGGGTTTAAGTGGATGAATGAAAATGAGCTTAACGATTGGAAAAACATTTCATGCACAGAAGGACAGGGGTGTATTTTAGAAGTTGACTTGGAATATCCTGATGAATTACATGATCTTCATAATGACTAGCCCCTGAAAACATTATACCTGAGGGATCAAAAGTTAAAAAGCTTATTCCAAACTTGAACAACAAAACCAAGTATGTAGTACATTATGAAAACTTGCAGCAGTACGAAAAGCTAGGGCTCAGAGTTACCAACATTCACAGAGGAATTAAGTTTGATGAAAGCCCTTGGTTAAAAACATATATCGACTTGAACACTGAATTGCGAACAGCTGCAACTAACAACTTTGAAAAAGACTTCTTCAAGTTGATGAACAACAGTGTGTTTGGAAAAACAATGGAGAACATCGAGAATCGTGTTGATATCCGATTGGTTAATAATATTACACAGGCGGAAAAGCTCCTTGCAAAGGTTAATTTCGACCGCTTGACTATATTTGATGAAAATTTAATAGCTGTACATATGAGAAAAACCAAGTTATTTTAGAACAAACCCATTTATCTTGGAATGTCTATTCTAGACTTAAGCAAGACAATAATGTATGAGTTTCACTATAATTACATCAAGGCTAAATATGGACAAAAGGCAAAGCTATTGTTTACGGACACAGACAGTCTTGTCTACGAAATTAAAACTAAAGATTTTTATGCAGACATTTCAAACGATGTTGAAAGACTGTTTGATACGAGTGAGTATCCAAAAGATCACCCCTCCGGAATTAAAACGGGTGTGAACAAAAAGGTTCTCGGAATGTTCAAAGATGAGGCAGCTGGAAAACAAATAGAGGAATTTGAAGGACTCAGAGCTAAACTGTATTCGTGTAAAATGTATGAAGGAAAGGAAAACAAAAAGTGTAAGGGGGTAAAAAAGAGCGTTATCGAAAACACCATTACACACAACGATTATAAAAACACGCTGTTTTCTCGTCAAGAAGTGCTAAGGTCAATGAACGTTATCAAATCATACGCGCATGAAATATATACTGAAACGGTCAATAAGGTAGCTCTTAGCGCAAATGATGATAAGCGTATTATACTAAAAGACGGTATTCATACAATGTCTTATGGACATAACCTCCTAAGAAAAAAAAAACAAGATGAGCAATAATCTCACAGACAATCAAAAGATAATAAAAAAGTTTAAGAGCGTGGGTGGGCGTGTTGTCCCCAACATCCCCATATACAGCACGTTCTCAAGCACATCACAACTTATTGACGTCGCAAAGCAACTAAAAAGCTCAAACGTTAGAGTAAGGTATGTGCGCGACAATTATCCACGTCATCCCAATATGCCAGGAACACACTGGACGGCATGGATCAAAAACGGTCATGAAAAAATATACTTTGACACTTTTAGTTTAGAGCCACCACTTGAACTTGTAACGTATCTAAACAATCAAATGAAAACAAAACATTAATAGCACTATATAAAATGAGTTTTAATACCGAAAAGTATATTAATGTTGAAGGAGTTGTCTTACCAAACGAACCTCTATCCAATTTCCAGTTGATAGATGACGCTAAAAAGTTAAAAATTAAACACTTTAGGGGTGTCTATGTTCGCGATGAACTTCCGAAAAGCCCTAAAAAGGAAGAGTGTGGAATTCTAAATCTATGCGACTCGCGAGGAAATGGTACACACTGGACTGCATGGATCAAAAACGGTCATGAAAAACTGTACTTTGACAGTTATGGGTTAGCACCGCCTGTTGAACTCGTCAGCTATATAAGGAGTCCTGTGTATTATAATAGCGAACGAGTACAAACGGATGGTGAGGTATTTTGTGGTCACCTATGTCTGTACATTCTTAAACAATGTGAGAGCGTAAGCTTACAACATGTAATAAACTCATTGTATTAAAAAAAATGTGTATATAAAAATGTCTGTAAACATATTTGGTAAAACAAACGCAGGATCGTCGCAAAGAGTGATTTCAGGAGGGGTTACATTATCACAGGCCATTAATACGTTCTTAAGGCGAGATGGTAAAAATGCCGCTGACGCAAATATTAATATGGATTCTCACAATCTAATCAATGTATTGGATCCTATGAATGCTCAGGATGCTGCAACAAAAAAATATGTTGATACTCGCGCTGTTTCAAAGACTGGAGATACTATGACTGGTACTTTAGACATGAATGGTCGCGCTATAACTAATTTATTGGATCCTTCTGCAGCTCAAGGCGCTGCAACTAAAAGTTATGTTGATAAGCAAGATAGTGCTCAAATCATAACTTTAAATTCTTATGTTGATACTCATGCTGTTTCAAAGTCTGGAGATACTATGACTGGTGATTTAAACATGGGTGGTAGGATGGTTAAAGGATTACCTGTTCATTATCCTCCAACCACGTACTTAGGATCTGAAGCATCTAGTTGGTCTCAAGTTACTCAGTTAGTAAATGCTGAAGTTCAAAATGCTATTAAAATAACAAAGGAACTCATTACAAAGGAACTCATTACAAATACACCTAAAAAAAGTTATTCGGGTTATGTTCCAATTTTGGAGGAGAATATTAGTAGAACTGGATTTGTGGCCACTGCAAATGCAGTTACTACTGATAAATTTCAAGCATACGGTGCATTTAATAATCTTAATGTCGATGGATCTAATGGAAGCTTGGCCATACCTGCAAAAAAGGGATGGCTGCAAATTAAATGTCCTGAACCCGTGACAATTTGGAAAGTGGCGTTAAAAGCTAGAGCTAAAGATGGAAAAAAAATAACTGAATGGACTATTAGTGGAAGCCATGATGGAAAAACATTTGAACCACTGTTGACATCTACGACTAAGTTGTTTGGCTCTGCTAATGCTCCTTTGTTTTTCGATATTTCAACTACTACAGCATACCTGTATTATAGACTCGCTATACAAGCAAGTACTGGAGCCGGAGATCTTGGAGTTCAAGTTATGCAGTTGTATGTTTTATCAACGTGATTTATAAGTATCAAACTCTAATATAAAACATGAGATTTTATCCGTTTTTTCTAGAATGTAGTAAGCGCGACTCTAATAAGGAAAATAAAAGATATTTGGAACTTCTTGGTTTTGGAAAATGTGGTTTGATTATTGGACAATGACGATGGAACGTCAACACTCGTTAAAGAAAAGGAAAAATTCAAAATCCCAAAAACATACAGCGCCCAACTGCATGATGAACTTAATCAATTGCTCTGGACTAAAAACAATGAGTTTGAAAAGATGGAAGCAACCATCAAAGAGTCAATGAAACAGTGGGTGAACGTTAAAAAACAGGATCAACTTAGGTTGATCGACAAATACGTGTTAAAATTAGAGTGTGATATGGAGGAGAAAAAATATCGCAAAGGTGCTATTACCACGGCATTCTTACTCAGAATGATCAAACCAAACGACATTGTTTACCAAGACTTTAAAATTAAACATATAAACGAAATATTTTTCAAAGGCCTTCACGAATAATGGTAGTGGTCAAAAGTCCTCGAGCCGCCGCGTTTGCGAATGGGATGCTGCCCCGAGCTTGACTTTTCGGAAATATGTAATATCTTGAAAAAAATATTATACATTTATATATAGAATTTCCTGGGACACGGAAGGATATATAATATCTTGAAAAAGATATTATACATTTATATATAGAATGTCCTGGGACACGGAAGGAAAACGGAAGGGAAACGGAAGGGAAACGGTTCTGTCCCAGAAGCCTAGTTTCCCCTCTAGTAATATTATATTTGTCTAAAATTAGTTTTTCGTCAAGTATGCTCAAACTTTAAAAGCATATGACTACCTTTACTTTCAAAGTTGGAAATAACATGTACGAATGCCTGACGAAGGAATGTTTTGTTTTACATGATTTGGCATTATTTATGCATTAGTTCTAGGAATAATTATGAGTATGAATAAAGGAAGCATTCATTTGTTATAAATCTTTATTGAGATATTTTAAGGACGGTGTCCATAAGTTTTTTATTTTATTATCAAAAAGGATAAACCCTGTGCTCACCTAAATTCTGAAAACATCAGCGCCTTTTTCTTCATTTGTTGCTTTTTTATTTTTTGAACAAATCCTTTTACAAACAAGATTATATATAAGCTGTACGCGCGGTATGATTGAACGTTAACCAAAGGAAGTTATTTTGTTTGAAAATCAATTGAAACTAGTAAACAAATGAAATTATTTGTCAGCACAGGCGTAAATACGAGAAATAAATTATCTTAACAAAACTGGTTTATTTATGAATCCCGTACGGCCAGGCAGTCCTCATTGAATAGTCTAGGACTACGGCACTCCTGTACGGCTAGACTGCAAATTTTATTTAAATATACAACGAATAAAAACTTTTGACGAACATAGATTCTGGCCGGGTCCGTATCTCTCACCACCCCAGACCATTGAATCATTTTAGTGCGTGTGTGTGTGATGGGGACGAATAAAATCATGGAAAAAAATCACTTCACAATAGCGTGTGCAGCCCATGTGCTTCTGCATTCCGTTCCTACATTTCATCACATGTACATGTAATTATTTACCCTGGATTACCGATGTGACCGGGTGACCTGAAACCAACTAACATGACCTTCGCAAGTCGGATGTGTCGCAAAGAGCGAATATGTCTTGCATGTCAGAGCGGGTTATCTGCCGTTTTCACAAGTGCTAGAAAACCCCATCTTACACCCCGCTGTTGTAAGAATACTCTTGTGCATTAAATGACAATATTCATTTTTTCATAAATATTCTCATGACGTCACGTATCGCACGTTTAATGCGTCAAATGAACATTTATGAATGAATGCGTTTTTTAACGATTTGCAAGACAAGCAAGCAAACACTACTTTGCGGTATATACCAGGAAAATATATCCATCGGGAGAACCTTGTTACCACCTTTAACAGTATTCCTCGAGCTAGATTTCCCTGGTATTTATCGGAAGCCTGTGTAAGATTGTTATAATATTTGTCAACAGTTATGATCTTTCAGGTGAAGATGCATTTGATCTGAAGCTAACGGTGTTTTAGAAGTTGAACTTATCAAAATTAAATAAATAAAGCTACCATATAATAACTTTCAAGTACAGTAAAATAAATATTGCCTTAACAATAGTAAAGTGTGAGAGTAAATCAAGGGCATTAACCTAAATTATATGAGAACCTGAGTTCCAGTTCTTATGCACTGTTCTGCTTCTCAATAATATCTGTCCACATAATGAAGTTTCAAGTTTAAAGAGTTTATAATATAGGAGAAATAGCCCGGACAAATATAAAGTATGAAAATTAACAAAGGGCAATAACTAAAAAACAAGAGCGATATGTAATCACATGTGTCGCCTGTCATTGTATAAAGTTTGAAGTTGATATCTTCAAAACTATAGGAAATGATTTTCAAACGAAGGGAGATAACTCAAAAATGGGACCACCCAGAGTTATGGTTCTTAGTCACTGCGCTTTCACTCAATGAACTGTATCACTGTATCAATGTTTAAAGTTTTAAGTCGATACCTCCAATACTATAGGAGTTTTGCTCCGCAAACGATTTGTGACGGACAGAGAGACAGACGACGGAGAAGTGATCCTATATGTTGCAACTACTTTGTATTAGGCGGCAATAAATACATGTAGGTGCGGAGCAACATCTTTTGCGTACTGCGCTTTTTCTCAATGATATCTATCTAAATATTTAGTTTCAATCCTCTAGCTTTTATAGAATATAGGAGAAAAAACTGATAAAAATCAAGTATAAACATTAAAAAATATCAATAAGTAAATTAATAACATATTCAGAGTGACATTTTATGCACACTGCACTTCATCTATTTTTTTGTCATATATTAAGTGTCAAGTCTCCAGCTTCTATAGAAAAGGAGAAATAGCCCGGACAAAAATTAAGTATGAAAATTACAAAGGGCAATAACTTAAACAAGAGCTGTCAGTAGGACTTTTCTCAGTACTTGAGAATATAAAAAGACCATAATTAAATCAAAATTCATTTCAGATGTTAGTATTATGAGCATTTGACAGTAACCTCCAATGATTTTGCTGGCATGTATTAACTTACAAGTGAATACCTGCTACCTGAATTTTAAAGATTGGTGTACCTAAAACTTTAGGAAACAATTGTCCAAGTACAGAAAGGGTCCTGATTCAGTCTCAATCCATACTCTAGTTATGGGCCTTGGATAGTGATAATTTATTATGATCCCCTAGACATGTATTAAGTTTCAAATGGATACTTTCAATAATTTTGCAGATTTATGTTGCACGAAATGCTTAAACTTGGATTTATTTCAGTGCAAAAAGGCCAATCATTCAGTCAAACTCCATACTAGATCTATGGGCCTTGGATATTTGCCATCAATTATGATCCTGTAAATGTGTTTTATGTTTCAAATGAATAGATGTTTCACACACAACTTTAACTTGCTTATTTGTTCACTGTATTAGATGTACATATTTGCGATAAACGTAATAACATAAACTGTGGGAAATGTAAATAAGTGATACACGTTAAACAATAGGCCATCCGTAAAGAGTGTTTGTTTAAAATAACCCGATCGACTCTCCCAAAGTGCGCAACCCCAACAGTTTGCTTCGATTTAATTAAAAGAAAAAAAATCACACGAAATAAATATTTTCCCGCACGAGTCATCTTTAAATCAATACGCTATTTTATATATAGCTCCTCTTTGACATGCTGTATATATTATCAATCTGTGGGAGGTGTCAGACTGTAGAATGCATGCACAATTACTTCAAAACTATTTCTATTTGGAATTGAAATGCACATGAGTTTCATGTTAAACCTTTGTTCTGCCAGAAAAGCAAGCAAACGGCATATTTTGAAATGAAATGCACATGCGTTTCGTGTTAAACCTTTGTTCTTCCAGAAAAGCGAGCGAACGGCATATTTTGAATTGAAATGCACATGAATGAACACCGTCACGAAATCCTCGTAAAGAAAATATCATTCTGATAAATTGATTTGAAAAATTAGAGCGTACTAGCTAAACTGACTTTTTCATTTTTTTTTTCAAATTGTTTCCTCTATATTATTGATGAAAGAATGAAAAAAACTGTACATATATATAAACCAGTACATGAATCCGTGCACTTAAATCATATTTTATTCGACAACAGTTGAATTTGGGGCTATCCGTGTCCTATGGACTCTGTCCGAGATCTAGTTTACTTCACTCTTAAGTGTCCTATACATCCCGCGTTTTTTCGGATGTTAGATAAAGATAAATGTCACTTCACGGGATCACACACTATTTAATCAATATTTATTTAAGGATTATTTCCTGAATGTATCACAACTATTAAAATCATCAGGATTTACATCCGGCGTATGAAACCATGTACTTGTCACTTTCTTGCAATCAGATTGCACTAAAATTACACGTCCTGTTTTTGGACATCAAATATAAGAACTTTCACAAGTGTTTTGTTTTTAAGCTCAGTTGAATTATCCGAAGGGATATTAAAAAATTATAACTCTCTGATTATACTCCTTTAATTGACGTTTCGGCATAATGCCTTTATCAAAACATTGGAAATTATATGTTAACTACATTTTTACGTCTTTTGACTGCACAATTTAAATAACAAAGAAAAATGTTTTTAAACGTCAAATGACGTTGTACATGATGACGTCATAAATGGCGTTATATAAAATGGCGCCAAAAAAATGTAAAAATTCGCCAAAAATGAAATGACGTTAAACACTTACATATTGTATCTTAATCCTATGTTAAATGTGTGCTTTATATATTTAATAAATTGATATTTTACAATAAAATAATCATCATCATATGTAATTATAATCTACCTTAACTTATTATCATAAATTAAATAGGGTAAACTTATTTAATGACTCTTATTATTTCAATCCATATCTATGTATAATATTCAAATGATATTTGATTAAATAATCATATATACTTGCTATTCTATATATCATATACACATTATGGACAAGATAAATTGCATAAAGTACTATTAGTTTTACATCCATTTATGTTGATGATTAATATCAAATGTTTTTCACATATATTTTTTACAAGATAGTTTCCCGTAGCAGGACATCAAGTTGATTTTTTGTATTTAGTCCGTTTGGTGATTGCGTTTGAAACTTCTTTATAAATTCCAATTCTTTAATAAGTCTGTAATAATGGGAACTGTCTCTTATTTGTGTTAACACTGATACACCCATATCCTGCACTCTGTGGCCTGCACCATTGAAATGTTCTGAGATTGGTTTCTCTCTTCGTAGTCGCACGTCAGCCTCGTGTTCTTTGGCACGTTCCTTTAATGATCTGCTCGTCTCTCCGACGTATACCATCTTTTGGCATTTAATACAAAATATACCGTAAACCAAGTTATAAATGTTACAGTTCTGTTTTATTGCTTCGTTTGGAATGTCACTTTTTGGGTTGTTATGAAAACCTCTTGTCAACATTTTACAGACTATACAATTAGTCTTACACGATTGTGGTATTAGTTGAAAACGTTTGTTTATTTCTTTGTTTGTTTTTCCATGAACTAAAATGTCACCGATATTCCTATCTCGTCTGTATGCAACTATTGGTACGTCTGGGAATATATTTTTCATTCTGTCTGATTTATATAGTTTGTCTGTATGTTTTCGAATTATTGAGTGGATATTTGGAAGGTTGTTTGAATAAGTTATAGCTAGTGGTACTCTCTTGTTGGCTGTTTTATTTGTTTCTTTCTTCTTAAGTAAGTCTTTCCTATTTAAATTATCAACTCGGGATAGCTCATGGTTTACAAATTTATTTGGATATCCTCTTTTTTGTAGATTCTGTTTTAGTTCTTTTTTACGATGTCTGTATTTGTTTTCGTCAGAACATATTCTTTTTAAACGTATTCCTAATCCATAGGGTATTGCTTTCTTCACATTTGTTGGATGGTCTGAGTCATATTGGACATATTGATGTTTATCGGTTGGCTTTGAGTATAAATCAGTTGTTATTTTATTATCTTCTAGTTGAATTTTTGTGTCTAAGAAATCTATCTGTGCTGTGTTCCATCTTAATTCTACTTTGATGTTTTCATGTATTTTGTTAGCATAGTCGAAAAATTTCATGAGTTCGTCAATTCCATGTGTCCATAGTCCAAACCCATCATCTATGAAACGTTTATAGAATATTGGTTGTTTATTGTATTCAGATAATTGTTCATCCCATTTTCTCATGTAACAACAGGCATAATTTCTCCCAAGTTTCGATCCAATAGCTACTCCCTCTTTTTGTCTGTATTCTTGTCCACAAAATTCGATCACATTATTTTCTAAAACAGTTTCAATCATTTCAATCACCGCTTCAGTGTTGATGGTCTTAGTACAGCGTTCATTTAAAGCTTGTTTGCACGCCTCTAGGCCCTCTTTCTTTGGAATCGATGGGTATAACTTGACAACATCAAAACAGTATAAGATAATTCCTTCTGGTAATGGTGTAGTTATTTCCCTCTCTATAGCGTTTAAAAATGCTGTGGTGTCTCTTATATAGCTTGGTGTTTCTATAACATAGGTTTCTAGCTCCTTTTCTGCTACCTCTGCCATTCTTTCAGTACTTGTTCCAATGCCATTTACGATTGTTCTATACGGGTTGCCTTTTTTATGTATTTTTGGATTTCCTTTAAGTTTCCCTCTTGATGGATATTTTGGTATCAAGTATTGTTGTAATTTCTTTGAGATAATGCCGTTTTTAAATAGTTTATTTGCTAGTTGCTTCACCTTTGTGTTTGCATTGTCAAGTCCATTCCCATTAGTTTTTTCATATGATGTGCTGTCATTAAGTTCATTCCGGAGTTTTTCTACATATTCATTTGCGTCTGTTATCACTATTCCAGAACCTTTGTCTGCAGGCCTTATTATTATACTGGAATCATTTAGTAACGTGTGCAATGCTTGTTTTTCTTGTCTTGTGATATTTGACTGTCCATTTTCTTTTATGCCATTTAGAATATCATTTTTAACTGCTTCTATATAAGCATCTAGCCACTTTTCTCTACCAGGTTCAGGAGTAAAACGGCTTTCTTTCTTTATCTCATATTCCTCCTTTTCATTTTTCCTTTCTTGATTTTCATCACTATGGAAATACTCTGCGAGTCGCATCCGTCTCTCCCATTCTGCTAGGTCACTGTGTATCTTAGATAAATCTACGTGTTTTTTAGACGGTACAAAAGATATTCCTTTGGATAATAGACTTGTTTCTGCTTCTGTTAACTTTCTTGAAGACAGATTAGTAACAGTGTCAAGACTATTATTATTTGTTTCAATTGTGTCTTTTTTGGCTGGTTTATTTTCACCCTTGTTTTTAGTTCTTTTATCGTTTGATTTAAGTTTTTGTGTATCACACTCTTGCGTTTTTCTATTTTTCTTATCTTGATAGTTCATTTTATGCCCTCTTTCTTCAAAATTGCAACAGGACTCCATTGTAAACCAATCTATTTGAACTTCCCTATTCATTCTCTCATATTCAGGAAGGTATTGATGTTTGTTTTGGTCCAATTTTATATGCAGTAAAGTAAAATGCTGCATTCTTAATCTTAGGAATATTTTTCGTTTTGTTTTTACTCCATTAAGTGGTTGGAAAAGTAGTTTACTTGTAATATTTTGGTCGTCAGCAAATAGGCATATTTCACTTAAAAATAGGGTTGCTGCTGCATATATTTCGGCTTCAGTTGCCCACGATTCAACTCTTCCGTCACTAAATGAATGATTTTCTATATGCTTTGTGATACTTCTATCTACGTATTCTTTGTAAACATCTTTTAAGTCCTTCATATGGTTATTAATTTTTTGTCTAACTATTTCGTGCTTGTTGTCATTGTTATATATTTCTTTTGCAATACATCTGTAGAAACAGTTCCCATCCATTTGTATGGAACTTTCTTGAAAATTGTCTATTGTTACCAATGAAGATAAAAAATCTAACTTACAGTTCAACAGCTTGTAGAATTGTTCATTCTTTTTCTGTGTAAGTTCAGCTAGCTTCCGTTTTGAAAACAGTTTATGGTCGTCATTGTTTAAATCTTCCACACATACATCGCTTCTTAGTTTGTTAATTTTCTCTTCACAAGCTACCAATGTGAGTTCCATGAGTTTCACCGACGCATCTTGTTTGATTTTTTCACACTTGTTTAGTATTTCATCGCTACAGTCTATCTGAATATTCCAGTTGATCTTGAATCCTTCTGGTACAATCCCATGTCTTACACACTTTGATATAAAATCTTTATGTGACACATAACGTAAGTATTTTTCCATCTCTTGGCTATTGCAGTCCAACACATCTTCCATTTTGTTTTTCGGAGTTAAAAAACATATAAGCTCAGTTGAATTATCCGAAGGGATATTAAAAAATTATAACTCTCTGATTATACTCCTTTAATTGACGTTTCGGCATAATGCCTTTATCAAAACATTGGAAATTATATGTTAACTACATTTTTACGTCTTTTGACTGCACAATTTAAATAACAAAGAAAAATGTTTTTAAACGTCAAATGACGTTGTACATGATGACGTCATAAATGGCGTTATATAAAATGGCGCCAAAAAAATGTAAAAATTCGCCAAAAATGAAATGACGTTAAACACTTACATATTGTATCTTAATCCTATGTTAAATGTGTGCTTTATATATTTAATAAATTTTAGTTCAGAAAGTATGTTCTTGTTTTTAAGTATCACACAAGCGAACTCGAGGTCAAACACAGTTATCGATCATCAAATCGAATCCTTTTTGCTTCTACAAATGATTCTTGACATTGTTCACAATTAGACTGCGCATTTATTTTGCAACATTAGTACAACAATATCCTAACCACTTCAGTTCCTCGTGTTCTATACATCTTTTTTTGTACTAAGGTTACATTTTTCTATCTTTGATTTTATTTAAAAAAACAAAACAATTATGACTAAATATATTGAGTGCGTAAATTCGGACAAACACTCGTGTTTAAGAGCTCCGTAATGTTGGTTTGAAAAGAAGGTCACGGACCATGGTTGTTGAACAGCCAATATAAAACATTTGCGAGTTTAAAGTTTAGTTCATTTATTATTATACTAACGTAAAACTGTGTGTGTCTTTATGCAACATATTCAGGTTTTGATAATATACGCGTGTATTTAACAAGAAGAGCCAATTTATAAAAAGTGAGTAAACAACTTTTAAGTAGGAGGACAGTGCACAATAAATATTGAAAATGGCAACTTCTGTAGATGCAATTCGTATAAGTTCAGATCAGATTATTCCAGACCAGATGTTGATGAAGAAGAAGTCTGAGTATAATGTGAAAATAGCGAGTGACAAACGTCAGACTTGCTACATCTCGGGCATTTGCATCTTGCCGAGTGGTGAGACCATTGTTGCAGATTATACTAATAAGAAAGTAAAAATGTTGGACAAGCATTATAATGTGTCAAGTGGCTTGGAAGTAATTGATAATCCGCAGGACATTTGTCAAATCTCACCCAGTGAGGTTGCTATAACTTTTGCGATTAGTATAAAATGTATCGATGTGAGCAACGGGAAGCTGGTGAGCGGGAATTTACTGGACATCTCGCCGTTTAATAGCCATTTTGAACATGCTACTCTTGGCATTTCCTATTTCCTACAATCAGGGAGATTTGTATGTCACCTCAGGCACTGCTCTCTACCTCTACAACGAAGGCTCTATGTCCCGTTTTATACTTAAGAAAACTCTATATGAGGATACATCAGGTGTCAAAACAGGTAAAATTTTTTGTAAATATATACATAGTATATTTCTTATTGTTTAAACATATTAATATATATATATAAATACTGTATGTACAATAGACAACTGATGGCTGGAACTCGCCAGGACCAACAGCAAAAGTTTGAGCCATCCGGAATTCGAGCCAACCGATGTATAATATGCTTTTGTTTACTAACATGATTCAGCAAAAGATTTGCTCGCCAAAGGCTCGCTTACTAACAAAATTCCTGAACTCGTCTAATAAAATATGGTATGATATGACAACTCGTGCCAGATCCTATATAAACACATCACCAAAATTTATTTATTCGCTTGTTTTAATGACAAGATGTCAGTCTGTGTTTTGTTCATGACTTGTCCTATAAAAACAACGTTTTCTATTTCATTAACTTGACATTGTACGTGCTTTGTGTATCTACAAAATGGCCAGATTTTATACAAATTACACCTTTTACGGAATCAATAAAGGATTGAGTCATTAACATGTGTGCAATCATGTTGTGCCTTTAATCAAGCGCTCCTAATCGATTAATAGCTTTATGCGTCACAAGGCGAGTTCGAGCCAAACAAACAAAGGAACGTGTGAAAATTGTGACCGGGACTGTAAAAACATTTTAAGCGATCCTATAATTAGACCCTCACGAATTCGAGCCATCCGACAGAACTTGATATGTATATAGCAATAAGAAAATCGTTCCTTTGAGAAGAGTTGGAGCCAAGGAAGTACCAGCCATCGGGTTTTGACTGTATTATATTGTTATATATGTATATATTAACATAAAATATAGTCCCTACCGTGCATATTAACACATTAATGAACATTTATATCTCATTTAGATTTTTTTTAAGTCTTAAAGTTTTCTCAAATTCTTAAATGCTGATCTGATTATATATATATATATATATATATATATATATATATATATATATATATATTATGCTTTGTAGTTTACAAATGTGCAATCAGTCCTGATGGTGACTGGATCTATGTCACAAACTTAGCGCAGAACATGCTCATCACACTGGCCATGGATGGCACCCTGCTGTCAACCTTGACTGACCCTCAACTGGTGGGGCCAAAAGGTCTTCACGTCACACCCACAGGACAAGTCCTTGTCTGTGGTATCAGATCTCATACTGTCATACAAGTCGATCGTGAGGGGAAAAAGAAAATGGCAACTCTGGCTTCAGAGAAAGATGGAATTAGCTACCCAGTGTCTATCTGCTACAACACCAACAGTCACCACATAATTGTGGGAGTATATGCTAATCCAAAAATCATTGTTATGGAATTGTAATAACTCTTCCACTGTAAACAATCATATAACTGGGGTCATAATTTAAATTTCCTTTTCTTCTTTGAATGGCACATTTAGTGATTGCAGTCTATATATAGTACAGGCAAAACATATCCAGTTTAATTTTTATTATTAACACTTAAATAAACTTTATTTGGCAATGCATTGTTGTAATGCTTTAAATTAAATATTGAACCATTTTGAACAAGAATGTTTGATTATTTCTTTTAAATTTAATGGCCCTCAAATTTAACTATTTTGGGGCTAATCGTGAACTGGAAGTGTCTATGTTGATGTCTGATAACCAACAAAACAAAAAGTCAGAACATAAGGCTATTGTTTTCGGATTGGAATTGGTGTTACACCATGGTACCATGAGCAGAGAGAAAAGCTTGAAGAAATGTAAACAAGGAACCAATGACTTAACATTTTATAAAACATTACATTTTGGTAATTTTGAAGAAATTACCAAGTTGTATTGGTTAAATAGGATGTGCAGGTGACTCAAGTTTAAAGGGATTTTAATGTGGTGCACAGGTACAGTTTATCCAGCCATTAAATTTGTCGTGTAAATTAAGTTCTTGTTTTGTATATTGTTGTGTTAATTACGATGTATATACGTTCTTATTTCCTATGTTGTCTTTGTTTTTATGTGGTTCATTATGCTTTGCTTGTCTTTATTTTTATGTATTATTTTCGATTTCCTCAATATATATCATATTAATTATATTAAACAAAGTACATAATACATGTGTTCCTTATGTCTACATCCCACAGTGCTATAATGACGGCATGATCTATGTATATAATAAAATAAAAATATATATAATAAAAACTTCCCGTATATTTAAAATGACGTCTGTTTATGAAATTCGTGGACGGACAATTTCTGAGTAGACTTATGACGTGGACATATTAAAAATCTCCGATTTTTGTATCATTTTTTACCCCCCGACTTCTGACTTATGACTTATTTTACGGTATTTGAAGCCCCCGCCCACTTTGAAACCCCTCACCCTCAATTCAGTTACAGTTCTCCACCTAATAGCTCTTTTCCAGCAATTGTGAAACTTCATTCAAGGCACATTAGGGCCTGGAACGGTGAATGTTGCGGCCACACTATCGTTGCAAGTCGAGCCATTTGTGCAAATATTAAAACCTATGATAAACAAAATCTGATTTTTAAAAATGGTATAATCTCGTAAAAGTTTTGTTGACAACTTGTCTCAATTTATCCCTGACATGTTTTCATTGGTTTTCTATTTGTTTCATTACAGTTGTAAGTATTTAAACAGTAAGAGGAAACCGGTTTTCACCAGAATATGCTACCTCCTATGCCCTTATTGTTTTTTGAAGTGCACATGTTAGCTAAGCCAATGAACATTGAGCTTGCTGACACCTGATATAACATATTTGAATGAAACAATAGGTAGAGCAATAGGTTAATTAAACAGACGTGGGATAGACAAAATGTTTCTCAAGCAAGATTTAGGGTCAATCATTTCATTGAAATTCACTCTTTAACATGAGTATGTAGTTAAATTTGTAATATGTAGAAATTAAGCTCGCTGACACTTAAAAAACATATTTGAATGAAACCCTAGAATGGGTAGAGCAATCGGGTAATATAAGTTACACTGTTAGTAACTGATGGTGTATGGAATAAACACCATCAGTAGTTTCATACCACATCTCAACCGACTACCTGATTACTCGGGGTGTATGGAAAATACACCATGGGCACGTGACCGCTCTAAGCGAATCGGATTAGGTCATGTTTGTAGGAGTCGAGATATTGAGACAGACATGGGCACTCGATACGGTTGACAGCTGTATGGAGTTTTGTTCAATTTGGCTTGAAAACAATCCTTACAATACTGTAAAATTCTTCATATTTGTCAGTATGAAAAAAACAGCATAGGCACGTGACCGCTCTAAGCCAATCGGATTAGGTAATTTTTTTTGTAGGAGTCGAAATATCAGGGGTGTCAATTGTCCCAAATTTAAAATCCTGAAAATTAGGCTAGGGGGTCTGGGAACGCAGGTCCCTTACCGAGATAAAGTCAGCGTTTCCACTAGCTTTTAAAAGTGGGCAGTCTATACTTCCATGACTTAAATTTTGGAAGTCCAAGTCATAATATCTGAAAGTCCCACTTTTATTTCAGTTTTTTTTACAATGGACTTCGGAACTATGAGTTGTGTGTTGTTTTGTCTTTTGTATGATTGTTAAAATACAATAAAAGGAAATGTTAATATTTTTCTATATTACACAAATAAATTTAATCACATCATGATACACATTAAACATAGCATGTATGCTCATATATCTAAAGTTGTTTTCTAGCTACTCGATGTTCGATACTCTAAGTAAAATCCAATTTCATTTTTATGCCTTTTAAAAGAGAACAAATGTGTATGAGTTATTTAAAAGTTATGGTCAGAAAAAACTTGTCTTAATTAGTTTATCAAGTAGTATTATATTTTACTGTACCACTTAAATATTAAAATTGAGAAGAGTTGTCCTATTCAAAACTACAACACGAATTATTTGTATACATATGTAAGTAAATCATGTAGACCAGATGAGTGTTATTGTTTACAATCGGGATTTTGCCGCATGAGCACTGGCTGGTTTGCAAAAGCACTGTTTACAGTATCGTAAAACATATGCATACATATATGCGTTTATTCAATAACTCCATACAAAATTAAACAAAAGCTGTATTTTCGAAACACAATGCCCCCTACTGCGCCGCTTTGAAGCCATATATTTGACCTTTCAAAGGATGACCTTGAACTTGATCTTTCACCACTAAAAATGTGCAGCTCTATGAGATACACATGCATGCCAAATATTAAGTTGCTATCTTCAATATTGCAAAAGTTATGACCAAGGTTAAAGTTGGTGACACATACAATGACAGGCAGACATACAATGACAGACAGACAGACAGGCCAAAAACAATGTACCTCCAATTCGATCCAGGGGCATAAAAACAAACATTAAAAGACCTAAATTGTAATTAATGGATATCATATTCAGTACCACTATTGCATATATTAATAAATTTATTTAATATTTACAAAAAATACGAGTCAGTAATTTGCATTATATTAAAGGTAGTCTCAAGAATAAACATCGACAATTTCAATGTTGTAACGATTTAAAATAAAGCTATAAAGCTAGTAGACGTACTATTTCTTGTACACGGAATCCAATCAATTAAATCGAATATAACAACAAATCCATATTATGAATCATGAAAATCTAGATGCCAGAAATGTAATTGTAATTATCAATGTACCGGCTGTGCTACTGTAAGTTATTTTTCACGAATAGTTGTAAGAGGTGCATTGGATCAACCATAAAGCAAAGCCCTATAAAGATAAGTACATATAAGTATTTAAATGTGATATTAATTTTATTTTACTTTCAATCATACAAATCATTAATTTTAACGTACACCTGAAGTTATGTGAAACACGGATACTAGTACTTAGATGTTTAACAAGATAATTTTAGTTCAAGCGCACAAACCGACCTACTCAATACTTTGACCAAAGAACAGTTTCTTTAGTAGGTGGTATACTGTTCAAAAGATTTGAAATAACATGTTTTAGGATATTTAGCGAGTTTGAAAATATTCATATCCATCATTGCATGAAATAATGAACTCTCTATGAACGCACCCTTATTTAATTTGTTGGTTGAGCTTAACGAAAAAAAAATGGTTTGCAAGTTTGGCCTTTTTTAGTGTTTAATCAGTCCTAACACAGGCAGGACGGTATCCTACAATCTGTGACTTTGCTAGAGCGGTTTTACATCCTAATATGATTGTTTACACCGAAGAAGCACTCGATTTACAAATATCTATTAGTACAGCAAGGGCCTACGTGTTCGTTAGTGTCGTTTGACATCCTTAACGTACATCAAGATAAGCTACAAATAAACAAGATACTTATACTTCAATGAGTTGATTTTAATATCTATATAAACCCAGACCAAACATACTGATTGATGAGTGCATTTACACAAGGATTTACATCTTGACCTTATAGGTTATTTTTCACCACTTATAGCTGCCATTTAGAATGTTTAAGGATGTACGATCGCTTGCACTTCACTAGCATGAACTAACAAGGGAGGCAACTCGATATGTCACAAATTGGCAATGAACAAAAAGTGGTACTTTATTATCTCGCTTAACATGGGTCTAAATTACGTTTAAAAGCTGTTTTCTGATTGGATGAAACAGTCCAAAATCATCCAGTAAATAACGTCAAGATATTTATCTTGCGGAACATTCAATGCCATGCCGCATGCAAGCTATTTAGAAAGCAAAAATCGTAAAGTTTGTTATGTTTTTTTTTCGCGCTCATAGACAGTGTTCCTGACTAAAATTAATGCAATATTACTTTTAAATCATTCATGTATAAGTACTTAGCAAGAAAGTGGTAAAATATTTGTGTAAAACACAAGAAGACAGACATGGGAAAGACAAAATATGTCTCAAAAACGATGCTAATACGCTTTGATAAAAGAAGTGACTCAGCTTTGATACGAAAAATACAATTAATGTAATGTAACCTTTGAATTAAGGTTCAGAACACAAACACATTCACTGTTGGTTGCAATATCCAAAAAAGACTCAGTGACAAAATATGCGAAGTCATACATGCAGTGGTTTGTTTTCATTAACGGAATGGGGCGGGGGGCCCTTTGGATTGGGAATATGGCGTTGGTTTGACTAAAATTGGGAAATAAGTGCTGTTGTTTGTTTGCTTAAAATACTTTAAGATTGAGAATTAAAAAGTGTTCAATACTATATTTGCTAAGGTTCAACATAAAGACTCAGATGGGAGATGATGCATAATTAATGTATAATGTATTAAAAATGTTTAGATTTATTAATTTTTGTTTTTATTTTTGTGTGGACACCTTCAGAAGGGAATTTTTAAATTCCGTTTTAGAAATATATATACTTTTCTCCATTAGGGATAGGTCCCTATAACTGCCCCAAATTTGAAAAACAAAAACAATGACATGTTTTGTGGAGTATTAACAAACTTCGCTGAAAACTAGAAAACTCAAACTTTCAAATGTCAATTGACGAATATAATAAAATTGGAAAATTAATGGTTTTTTATGTGAACATATCTATTGACACAAGAAACTGAACTAATCAGGATGCTAGAAAAGATGCATTTCATAGTATTCTAAGTTATTGTAAAAGCTTCATTTCAGTGACAAGCACGGGCACAAATGTACTAATATGGGTCAAGTTAGAAAATTTTGTTTTTGTACATAAGAACAACGTGTGTATCAGTCAGGCCTACACACCTCCTAATACTTAAATGTTTTAAGAATCACAGAGTAATTTTTCTTTCTTTGAGGTAATTTAAACTTATATAATGTTAAATTTGATAACTTAAGTCCTCCTGACAGGTGATTGATGTATCGCTGATGATAAGGACCTTATAATATTCTACGAATATTTGGATATTCAGCACCTGTTCATAAATGTTTATACAGAGGGACGATACCAAGCAGTAATACAGATATTGATACACCAAGGCATTATTTACTAAATCTGTGTCAGGGCCCTGGGTTTCTTTTCGGCAATGGACAACTAGGTTATCACGCATCTATAGGCGATTTTACACAGCTTGAAATAAAAGTGAGAATTGTATATACATTGCTAGCTCAGTTAATCAATGCATTTCTGAACTGAATTGTGAGTTGATTAAATGCAAGTGACAGCTGTTACAAACATGGACCAATAAATAAATTTACATCAGACTATGTGTTTCCTCCAATGACAGAAGCGGGCGTGTTAAAGGGACTTGTCCACAATGTGGCAAATGACAATTTCCCCCCAATTGTTATAGATAATGTATTGATTATATTCATACCAGCGAGACTGCACTCATAACTAAGTAACATTTTAAGCAACATATTGTTTTTATGGATAATCATGAATGACAATTTGTAAAATTATACAGCTTTTTAAAAACATTTCATCAATAATTTGAAAATTATTAAATTATTATTTTCCTGCAAAGTATTAAAGCCTGAGTGTTGTAGTGTTGTTTGTGTATTAGATTTTGTCCTCAAAGGTCACTGGTTTTAATCCTAGGCAATGTCATTTTCAACCTTTTTTCTTCACTTTTTAATTATTTAAGTCTATTAAAAATATTAGATATTTGTTTAAATTTACATTTAATGAGATTAAATACTCAAATCTATGAACAAGTCCCTTATACTAAATGCATGCAATAAAATTTTACCCTATTTTCAGGAAATGGTTTATATCCATATTATCAGCCAAAATGTTATGTGCAATCAAGTTTCACACTATTTTCAGGAAATGATGCATATCCTTTCTATCAGCGAAATGTTAACCTACATACAAGATCACTTCCTATCTTCGCTTTGTACTTGCCTTGTGTATTTGAAGTGTGTTGTGGGGTGAAACAGCCAATATAAAACATTTGCGAGTTTAAAGATTAGTACATTGATAAGTATACTAACTTAAAAGTGTGTGTGTGTGTCTTTATGCAACATATTCTGGTTTTGATAATAAACGATTGTATTTAACAAGAAGAGCCAATATAACAGTGAATAAACAACTTTTTAGTAGGAGGAAAGTTCACAATAAATATTGAAAATGGCAACTTCTGTAGATGCAATTCATAAAAGTTCAGATCAAATTAATCCAGACCAGATGTATGTTACGAAGAAGTCTGAGTATAATGTGAAAGTAGCAAGTGACAAACGTCAGACTTGCTACATCTCGGGCATTTGCAGCCTGCCTAGTGGTCATACTATTGTTGCAGATTATAATAATAACAGAGTGAAGATGTTTGACAAGGATTACAATTTGTCCAGTGACTTGGTAGTTAATTGTAATCCGCAGGACATTTGCACAATCTCGCCAAGTGAGGTTGCTGTCACAACTGTTAATAATACATATTTCAAATTAATCAGAGTGAGAAACGGGAAGCTGGATATTTTAAATTTTACCAAGTTACCACATGCTACCCTTGGCATTTCATGCCATCAGGAAGAACTGTATATCACATCTGGCACTGCTCTCTACCACTACGACCTGTTAGGGAATTTGTTAAAAAAGCTCTATGAGGATACTGGAGGTGGCATTACAGGTAAATGTATTGTTAATATATTTACAGTTTGAACTTATTGTAAATACATGTATAAACCAATATGTTAACATAAAATAAAATCACTACATATTTTATACACTAATGAACATTTTAAGATTTTTTAAAAGTTCCAATGTCGTAAATGCTGGTCTGTTTATGGCTAACATCTTCTATTCTCTGTAGTGTACAAATGTGCATTTAGTCCTGATGGTAATTGGATCTATGTCACCAACTTTGCCCAGAACAAGCTCATTACACTGGCCACGGACGGCACCCTGATATCAACTTTTACTGACCCTGAACTACAGGGGCCAAAAGGTCTACACATCACACCCACAGGACAAGTCCTTGTCTGTGGATTCTACTCCCATTCTGTCATACAAATCGATCGTGAGGGGAAAAAGAAAATGGCAACTCTCGCTTCACAGAAGGATGGAATTAGCTACCCAGTGTCTGTCTACTACAACTCCAATAGTCACCAGATCATTGTGGGCGTATATGCTAATAACAAAATCAGTGTTATGGAATTGTAATAACTCTCACAATGTAAAAAAACAATCATATAACTGGAGTCATAATTGTCATTTCCTTTCTTTATTTGAATGGCACATTTAGTGATAGCAGTTTATATCTAGACGAGACAAAACATCTTCAAACAGTTTATATTTTTTTATTAACACTAAAATAAACTTTATTTTGACATCAAATTGTTGTAATGCTTTAAATTAAAGATTGAGCCATTTGAACAAGAATGTATGGACTATTTATTTTTTATTTTATGGCCCTTAACGTTATTTTGGGACTAATCGAAACTGGAAGTGTCTATGTTGAAGCGAAGGAACAAAACAAAAAATCAGGACATAAGGCTATTGTTGACGGATTGGAATTGGTGTTGCACCATGGTTCCATGAGCAGAAAGAAAAGTTTGAAGAAATGTTAACAAGGAAACACTGACTTTACTCTTTAAGAAACATTACATTCTGGCAATGCTCAAGAAATAAACAAGTTTTATTGATATGTTATGCATATGCGAACACTAAAATTTATATAATTTGGCTGTTTATGAAACTTCACTTTAATACCTGTTTCTATACAACTCACTGTTTGACTATTTAAGCAGCCATAATTGTATTTGCATGTGAACTTGTTAATTACACAGAACATCATACACACACATACAAACATAGACAAAGCCATTTTAAAACAGTCCAAAAATTAACTGCAAATTCCCCTTTCGTTGTTGTTGTTTTTCTTACTGTGTCTGGACTTCAATTTCAAGTTACGATATCTAAGTTTGTGCACACTGTAAGCTTTTTATAACGTTTAGTGGCTGTACCTTTTCATATTTGCTGCATGTCTATTTTAATATGCATACATTAGTATATTTTATGTATGTTATTGTCAGATCACTCACATTTCTGATCTAGTCGCACCCATTTTGTCGCGTTGGATTGTGGTCAAATTTAAGTTATTTCTGGCAGCGATTCAACAAAGCATGAAGCAGGTTAATTTTAGATATGGTGAAAACACTGTTTTATTCTCGCTTAAAGTGGCGTATCCATCTTTCTTAACGTACATAGTTTGTTTTACATATATTTCTGTTCAAAATTCAAATATGGCGGTGTATTTTTGCATGATGTCATTATGAGCATTCATGACCATTTGGATGGTCGATTGACGTCATGATGACCATTTTTTGGGCCGCCGACCATTTATTTTGGGTCAAGCGACCAAGTAGTCTTTGTCGTGCCATGTAAAATTGGTCAGTGTCCAAATTTTTTGTCCCTTGAGTATACAAGGGAATTTTGTTAAGTAATTCAGTCAGGCCATAACCTCAATGGCTTTAACACCGATTGCTAAATATTAATAAATTATAAGAAATTCTAAATATACTGAATTCACATAGCTAGTATAACAATATAATAGTGTGACCTAGCAAATTAAGAGATCTGTTTTGTATATATTAAAATATTTTATCATTCTTTAAAACTTCTAATCTTGTGGCGAATGTGTGTTGGACAGTTGCGCGAGAGTTGTATTGTGCTATCAGAACTTATTTTCTAAGAGTTATATGGTTATTTATTAGTTAAAGCAAATTGCACTGTTAATGTTGTTACAGTCACATTATACATATTACGAGTTTACGTTCAAAGAATAGAGCTACATAAAGCTTAAACTGACTTGTTTGAGCAGTTTACAAACCTGAAAAGTTAATAACGTTTGGCTCCACTTTGGCAAATAAACACAACTAATGCAATGTAACCTTTAGATTAAGGAGAAGAATTTAAAACCCCTCACTGTTGGTTGCAATATCTTGCAAAAAGACTCGGAGACAAAACATGCTGAGGCCAAAGGTAAGAGTTTTCAATGGAAATAATGCAAATCTTTGATACTTTGGTGTTGTTCTATATAGAGAGCATGATTTGTTTGAAATGTATGTGGTATATCAAATGTGCTTATATTTTACATGTCATTGATCTGTCTTGTAAAAAAATGTGCTAATGGAATATGTCTGTAGTTGTGTGGATTATAACTGTGTAGAATGTGCTTCCATATATTAAATAAATTATGTTTTGTTCATAGACATGTATGATTGTCATGACTTCATAAATTGACAACTCTATGCAAGATTATGATAAAGTGATAATATGTGCTTTGTTATCATTAAATGACATTTAAATAAAGCAATAGTCTATATTTTCCATTTGATTACCAGTTTTCAAAACCGAAAAACGAAAATTGGTTGGCTCAAAACGTTTAGTCAATTGTGAGCTCTTTGTATGAAGGTATAATAAGGTGATTTTGACCTATGATGCCAAAAATCAAAATCAAATATACTAATGGCATTTTATTTAATAACACACCCTAATATACCGTCCTAACGCGGTTCCACCCCCCCCCCTGTGATTTCGGCTACTTTGGGCCACTGAGATACTTCAAGACTCAATTGTCAAATTGTCGATTTTCATTATTTTTGTCATAGATCAAAAAACTACATGAACAGTGTACACAATAAACCAAAATAACACTTCTGACATAGGTATACTTGAAAATATGTGTTCTCTTATGAATAATAATTTTCTAAAATTTATAACAATAAAAATGCATATAAAACACAGGCAAAACAATGGAATACTGTGGCATGTTTCTGTTGGTTTTGTCAAAATGGGTGTCCACTCTAGACGTGAATCAATAATATAGGCTAGTATACGAATAATTGTACATGACAGTCAGGACAGTCGCTTGGTTACAGCGGTAGCTTTTTGATCAACACCAGTGACATCAAACAGGTTCAAATCCCAGTAGGGCCTTAACTTACAAAACTAAAAATAACCTTTAAAAGGTTCCTTTAAAGCCATAGACAGATTTGAAAATATAAAGAATAAAAGTCGAATCATTGCCGAGGTCTGCCAACGTGAGGTGAAGGACACACAGGTCAACTGGATAGTCACTGAAACTGAAAATTCAGCTCATTATATTGCCTCAATGTTCGACTAAAATGACACAGAAATGAAAGCCCTGAAAAATGCTGTACTTTGCTGGTGAAGAAGTATAATTTTCTCCAAACTGAAAACGGAACAGACCAAAGAAAAAATCACAGAACATGATATCAAGTTTCACGCTACACTCTGATGTTTTACGGGATACCAGAAGAAGATATATGTCAGACTGAAAACTATTCTAAAGTCCTCATAAAAGTCACAAATGAGGTCATGAAGCTAGATGGTCTGTTTATTTTTAACACAGCATACCGCAAAGGCCGCCAAGCTCTAACCCCTCGCCATAGAGCCTGACCTATTGTGGCTTAATTGCACTATGATAAAAAGGATGTTGTCTGAAGTGCTTTGCTCGAGGCCAACACCCAGCAACAGCACAAAGCCAAGAACACCAAAGTAGGTCCCCAACTGCAAAAAGATGTGCTAAACTCACAAAAGTTTTAATTTGAACAGATGTGACGCACAAATGAACTGTGAAGAAAGTTCATAGGGAAAACATCATACATCAATTGAAATCCATAGACATCTGCAACCTATGACTAGAAGGGACATTATCAGTAGCACGCCATAATCCTGGAATAGCAAATGACTTTGACAAAAACTAGTAGACCCAGACTTTTAATCCTTAATAAATGAATATGACGTTGTTGTTTTTTTCTGTGAAACATGGATCCCTTCCTACAACAGTACAGGTGGAAAATTAAAAGACTGCTGTTAGCATATCTATGGACGCATGAAACGGAACTAATCATGCCATTACAGTGGTGGCATTTCAGTGTATCCTAATGTTATAGAAAGCTACATTGCAGTAATCTACCAGTGTTACCCCACAAACGATCAGATGGCACTTTTTATAGACAAAAATATCATTCGTAAACTGCCTTTTCAACAATTAAAAAAATAGTCCCATTATTGATTGCAGCACAGTAAAAAATAGTTCTCATTTGAATTTCAAAATTGTTTGTACATTCATGTTATGATCAAAATAATTATTTCTGCAGTGTCCATAGAAACACTTGGACATTCTGATACATTAATATGAAGTCAACAACTCGGGCAAGGACCCTAGTCTTTCATTTCCTGGGCATTAGTACTCCAAATCGAGTGTCAAAAAAGTGAAGTGAATAATGTTTTTAAATTTTACCAGCTGCTTGAAGAAGGTGAATGTGATAATGGGTTTGTCATTCCAGACCAAAACGCCTTCCTTGCCTGCAATGTATGGAAACAGTGTATGTAATTTATAAAAGTTGTTAACAGGTTATGGCTTGTAAACATCATTGTCTTCATGCATTCTGTATTATAGTATGCACATTTTACACCTATTGATAATTCTACCCAGGAAACGGACTCAAGAGCATTTCAAAAAGACTTATAGGCTTTTAATGCAATCAAGCTTAAATAAATAGGTTTAAACTATTATCCCTCTATCTTAGTTTTATCACTACTTTACTCTAACTCAACACATGTTCAGTTGACCTTCTGTACATTTATTTACAAAGTTTAGTAATAGATATTCTTTAAAACATTGAATAACAGTTACATTTAAATTTAAATGTTTGTCAATTGACTTCTTTATTTTAAAAAGGTTGAACTCTGGAGTGTACATTTTTATTTAAATGTGTAAATGCCGTTTTGAACAGAACTGTGAGTTGCTAAAATGCAAGTCAGAATAGTTGTACCCGTAAACACAGACCAATCAATACATGTACATCAGACAATTAGTAACAGTGACAGGTACTTGTTCACAGCGTTAAAAATGAGAATTTTCCCAAATAATGTCTTAGATTTAAATAACAATGTTTAAAGCCACACACCATGATTTAAAATAAATGCTAATCAATACATATAGATGCAATTTGAAAGTGTGAAAAATTGTCAATAAATCTAGAGCCTAGTTAGCAAATAATTTATTTTTTTCAATTTCAAAACTGAAAGTAGGATTTCTATTTCAGTTTTAAAAGTGGTACCGTTTAAAAAATAATAAATTACTTGCAAACTAGGCTGTACATTTAATTTTATCTATGCCAATTAGCATGTCTTTGGTGGTTACAAGGTAGAAATTCGTCTTTTTTGCGCTTTAAAACTAAAAATAATCGCGTTTGTCGAAATGGACGTAAACGGAAAGAAATACTTCTTTCGGTTTTAAAATTAGATCACTTCTTTATACTAATTGTATATATGCTTATAATAATATATCTGGTGGTAACAAGGTAGAAATCCGTCGTCTTTTTGCTTTAAAACTTAAACATAATCGCGTTTGTCGAAATGGACGTATAGAAATCCTGCTTTCGGTTTTAAAATTTCCATACAAAATTACTTGCTAACTAGTTTATAGATTTATAGACAATTTCGCACACTTTCAAATTGCATCTATATGTATTGATTAACATGCTTTTCAGGGTGTTGTGCTTTAATTGTAATATAAGTTGAACGTTTCAAATTTGTAAAACAAGTACAGTAATTCATCTTGAGTGAAATATAAAAATGGCAACAACCAAGATGGCTTTTAAGTTGCTAAAAATTGTTCTTTTAGTTTAAAGCGTCGTCTTGACAGGATGACGATGACCTTACAAACAAAACACTTGAATCACAAAAGAATATAGCATTTCAAGAGTCAATGAAAGTTAATAACAGGTGGCTCCACTTTGACAATCAAACACCATTAATGTACTGTTACCTGTGCAAAAAGGAACATAATTCTTGCAAATTTTGCTGCAATTTCTTGAAAAAAGTCTCGGTGATGAAACATGCTAAACAAAATTGTATATTTAGTGTCATCAACATCTAGTAATTAGGTCCAAAGATGTTGCAATGAAACTTGAGTACCGTATGGTAGGATGGATAGATGGACAAATGTTATTAGAACAAGAATCACTGGGGAAACTCATTTTGCAAGTCTACATATAAATTGTATAGCAGATGGTCACTGATGAACACAAGAAACCGTCGGAGACGGGTTATGCTCCCCAAAGGTTTTTTTGTCACACTTTTGCACTATATATTCAGATAAAAGGAAACGTCTTGAGGGGCATAACTTTGGACAAAATAATACGATGGATGGTTTAGCAACTTAAAAATGTCAAGGGGTCATAACTCTCTAAATAAATCATCTAAACAGAACCCACTTATAACATGCACATCTCCTCAAGGGTGTTACGTTTCCCATAAAGCTTTATTAAGTCCAGTCAGTAGTTGGGGAGAAATAGCCCGGACAAGAATTGCACAATGAAAACCATATGAAGACCATAACCGGCTGATAATATGCACATCTCCTGTTTGTAGTGAAGCTTCCCATAAAGTTTCATTGAATTCCAGTGAAAAGTTGCTGAGAAACAGCTCGGACAAGAATTGCACTATATGTACAATGGGCAATTTCAGAGGGCCATAACTCTGTGAAAAATCATCCGACCATAATTGGCTGATACTATGCACATTTCCTGTTGGTAGTGAAGCTTCCCATAAAGTTTCATTGAATTCCCGTAAACAGTTGCTGAGAAATAGCTCGGACAAGAATTGCACTATATGTACAACTGAACATTTCAAAGGGCAATAACTCTGTGAAAAATCATCCAACGAGACCCGGTTGATAATATGCACATGTCCTCTTGGTAGTGAAGCTTCCCATAAAGTTTCATTGAATTCCGGTCATTAGTTGTCATTAGTTGATGAGAAATAGCCCGGACAAGAATTGCCCAATATGTACAGTCAATGGAAAATGGAAAATTTAAAAGTGCCATAACTCTGTGAAAAATCATCCAACCAAAACCCGCTGAAAATATACACATCCCCTTTTGGTAGTGAAGCTTCCCATAAAGTTTCTTTGAATTTCGGTCATAAGATGCTGAGAAATAGCCCGGACAAAATTGCACTATATGCACAGTTAATGGAACATTTCAAAGGACCATTACTCTGTGAAAAATCATCCGACCAGAACTGGCTTATAATATGCACATCTCCTCTTGGTAGTGAAGCTTCCCATAAAGTTAAATTGAATTCCGGTCATTAGTTGAGAAATAGCCCGGATAAAAATTGTGCACGGACGGACGGACACACGGATGGATGGACGGACGGACGGACAGACGAAGCGGCGACTATATGCTCACCCCCAAAAAATTTGTGGCTTAATGCATGTGGGTAAAGTGTCGTCACAGATTAGACTGTGAAGTCTTTCCGCCTAAACTAGACCTTCCACTTAAGAGACTTCCTTTTAACGAACAATACCATAAAGCGGAAAGTGTCGTCCCCAATAAGCCTGCATGTAATGCATATGCTAATCTGGGAGGACACTTGAAGTGCATGCATTAAACCCTGTTTTCCAAGTGGGAGGCACATACTTAAATTATTATTTTACCTACTCATGAAAATATAAATTGTCTCCCTTCGCAGTGGTAATATAACTACCATTATCACACAAATAACACATTGTTTACCAGTAGACAACAACACAGACTCTAACCAGAACAGTCATTGACGATGACAATGACCCCAGCAATTGCTTTTTCCAAGAAAGTGCAACAATTTAGTATTTGTAAAAGTAATCAAAACATTTGGCAGTTCACAACTTCACATTGTTCCCACATAAAGACCAAACAAATCAGATTCATTTCAGCTCTGTGAAAAGGGGGTTTAATGCATGTACGCAAAGTGTCGTCTCAGATTAGCCTGTGCAGTCCACACAGGCTAATCAGGGATGAAACTTCATGCTTTAATGATATTTTTCGTTTCAATAATGTTTTTTCGTCGCAAAAATCAAGTTTAGGCGGAAATTGTTGTCCCTGATTAGCTTGTGCGGACTGCACAGGCTAATCTGGGAAGACACTTTGCACACATGCATAACACTCTACTTTCACAGAGGGCAGCTCATTTATTTAATCAATTAACTAAGTTCAAGGGCACATAACTCTGAGAACAATATCGTGACAAAAATAAAATAACGTCTTGCACGTCTACATAGTATGAACAATACATTTCATTATGATTGATGCACAAAAAACTGAGACACATATTAAGGACACAAGGTACACATCCACCATAATGTAAGTATCAAACATGTGCCAATGTTAAAAGGCACATAACTCTGCGAACTATATAGCAACATATACACAATCATGCCATGCACTTCTAAAATGCAGTCTGCACAGGCTTGTCTGGGATGACACTTTATACACATGCATTAAGCCCCATTTTCCCAGAGCGAGGCTCATATTTAGTCAACAATTTGGACATGGGCCTTCGTTTTTTGATTCCTGAGCATTATATCTCCAAATCGTAGCAACTGACTGTAAAACAACAATGATATGACTGATGTTTTAACAATTTTAGCAGCGGCTGGAAGAAGGTGAATGCGTTGATGTGTTTCTCATCATAGACGAAAACGCCTGCCCTTCCCTGTTTCAAATGTATCACAACAAGGACTACCAGTTAGCCCTTCACTGCTTAGTAACGTATTTCATGTGTGTTTCTCATCCTAGACGAATACTCCTGCCCTGCCCTGCCAAAATGTATCACAACAGGGACTACTATTTAAACCTTTACTGCTTAGATACGTATTTTCGTGTGTGTTTCTCATCCTAGACGAATACTCCTGCCCTGCCTGTAATGTATCACAACAGGGACTACCATTTAACCCTTTACCGCTTAGATACATGTTTTCGTGTGTGTTTCTCATCTAAGACCATACTCCTGCCCTGCACTGCCTAAAATGTATCCCAACAGGATCACCATTTTACCATTTATCACTTAGATATGCATGTGTGTGAGGGTTTATCAATCTAGAAGAATACTGCCCTGCCCTGCCTAAAATGTATCGGACTGCCATTTATAAAAGTTAAAATTCAACTTAAAATACGAATTTTGATGCTTATGTTGTCCCTTGCAAAATTAGATTAAATGAAGACCTTTCTTATTGATTACAGTTAAAAGATTCCTTTATAACCCTAAGATAGTGATGAGCAGCAGAAAGCATAAAACCTGAACAGCCTGCTAGTTGTATAAAGCCATTCTCAATTTGCTTCTGAGAAGGAAAGAGTTACAGAAGTTGTTAACAGGTTATGGTGTGTAAACATCATACAATTTTACATAAAATTATTAGCAAGATCTTAACCATTGACTTCATTCATACGGCTTTATAGTGTGTGAATAATCCACCTATCTTAGAACTATCACTACGATACTTTACCCCTTCCCCCATAAGAAGCAAGTGAAAATGGCTTTTGCATCCAGCATACAACCAGATGATCTTCAAAATATTGAATTATAATTAAATGCAGACTTCATATTTCTCAATTTATATTGATTATTACTTTGAATGGAACCTTTTGTTATAGTATATGAGTTTTCCGTTTCATTTAGTGAGTCATAGATTAAACTCCTGTTAAACTCTTAAGGAGACATTTGGATATTCAAGGGACCTTTTCACGTTTTGGCAAGTTGACAAAATAAAAAGCAATGTTTCAGATTTGCAAAGTTTAGTTGTTGTTATAATATTTGTGAGGAAACAGTAATACTGCCCATTTACCATGCTGTAAAATATCCATTAAATGCATCTTCTGACGATTTTAAAACCTGAAAATGATCAAGCGTTGCAACGCGAAACGATTGAATAATTAAGAGAGTTCTGTTGTTGTTATGTTTTGTGACACGACGAGGATTGCTTATATAAAGTATAAAATAAAACACTAAAAGTATGAGCACGGATGGTCAAGTTGTCTAGCGATATACTTTTACTCCAGGGATCAGTTGTTCAAGCCCAGTTGAGGGTTACTTTTTGTCTTCCTTTATTTTTATTCTTGTTTTTTTACAAGAGGTCTTTACATGTTTACATGTATCAATATAAAGCATTTAATGACAAAAGAAAATATCTGCCAAAATCTCTGACAAGATCCCTTCACAGTAAGCTTATATCTGCACGTTTTACTATATAGTTCTGAACTTAATTTAACTTTGATTTGTTAAAAATGCTAATACGAACTGCTATAAACATAGACCAATCTATAAATCTACATCAGACAATTTGCAACTTCAGATTACAGAAGCGGGCGTGTTAAAGGGACTTGTTTACAGTGTGGCAAATAACAATTTTAACAAAAATTGTAATAGATAAAAACGAATGTATTAATTATATTCATACCAGCGAGATTGCATTATAACTGAGTAAAATGTTTAGCAACATTTTTTATGGATAATCATGACTCAAAATTGGTAAAATTATACAGCTTTTTAAAAACATTTCATCAATAATTTGAAAATCATTAAATTATTTTTTTTTTGCTGCAAAGTATTGAAGCATGAGTGTTGTAGTGTTTGTGTATTAGATTGTGCATCCAAAGGTCACTGGTTTGAATCGTTGGCTATACTTTTTTCAACCTTTTTCTTTACTTTAGAATTATTTAAGTCTATTCACAATATTAGATATTTGTTAAAGTAACATTTAATGAATTTAAATACTCAAAGCTGTGTCCCTTCAACTGAATGCATGCAATACACATTTATCCTATTTTCAGAAAATGGTTTATACCCATATTATCAGCCAAAATGTTATGTGCAATCAAGTTTCACCCTATTTTCAGAAAATGGTGTATATCCTTGTTATTAGCGAAATGTTAACCTACATACAAGATATTTTCCCATCTTCGCTTTGTTCTTGCCGTGTGTATTTAGAGAGTGTTGTGGACTTTTAACAGCCAATATTAAACATTTGCGAGTTTAAGGTTTAGTACATTGATTATTATACTAACTTAAAACTGTTTGTGTGTCTTTATGCAACATATTCTGGTTTGTATAATATACAATTGTATTTAACAAGAAGAGCCAATAATACAGTGAATAAACAAATTTTTAGAAGGAGGACAGTTCACAATAAATATTGAAAATGACAACTTCTGTAGATGCAATTCATAAAAGTTCTGATCAGATTAATCCAGACCAGCTGTATGTGAAGAAGAAGTCTGAGTTTAATGTGAACATATCAAGTGACACACTGGAGTCTTGCTATATCTCGGGCATTTGCATCTTGCCTAGCGGTGAGACCATTGTTGCAGATTACACTAATAAGAGAGTGAAAATGTTGGACAAGCATTACAATGTATCAAGTATCATTGAACTAGATAGTAATCCGCTGGACATTTGCCAAATCTCATCCTGTCGGGTGGCTGTAACTTTTCATAAAGCAGTAATATTTTTCAGAGTGAGCGGCGGGATGCTGGATATTGGGTACCAGGAGGATGATTCATATGTTTATGATAAAATGAATTATAATAACAAGTAACCGTTACAACATGCTGCCCTTGGCATTACTTCCCATCAGGGGGATTTGTATATCACCTCAGGCACTGCTCTCTACCACTACACCCTAACTAGGGGCAATTGGCAACCTAACCGATCCATATATGAGGATACTGAAGGTGGAATTACAGGTAAGATGTGTTGTAGATATATGAATTGTATACAGTCCACTCTCGTTATCTCGAAGTCGGCGGGAACAAGAAAAAATATCGAGATAACGAGAGTTCGAGATATCCGATTAGGCGTTTTCAAAGAAAAAATAAAATCCTGCTAAGTGGTCTAACTAAAGCCGTCACCGTGTGGCATAATACTCTCGACCTGATATACATGTATACGCGTTTTTACGAGGCACGGTTAATTTTGCTATTTAAATGCTTAAAATGACGTTTTAAGTATTACATAATTGCATGAACACATGCGGTTATAATTTTTCTAAACTGTCGAGTAAACATCTGGTAATGTTGCTATTTATAGTTATGATGCAATTGACGTCCAATCAAGACGAGGGTTTTCTATCTGAACATGCGTAAATCACGTTCCGGAATACTGAAGTGTACATGTATATTTTGTAGTTTATAATGCAAAGTTCAATCGATTATTAGTACAGGGTCAAATAAAAATGAAAAGCCATTTTGAGTCTTGACATTATTATATTAAAAAACAATTAGTCCTTCGGCCTTCCGTCAGGCAGTGTATTAATTGCAGTTAATTCATGTTAAAGTGACAGTTAAAGTGACAGGCCTTACTCAAGTGTTAATGGCTAACGACATTACACACGTGTGATCATTGATGCAATCAACGGATCAATTTCCTACCGCACAGTATCGGGAGCAGCCGGGCGAAGCGAGACGGCGAAGTATCAAAGAAAAAATTTCTCACCTTTTGCCGACACTGGGACAGTTATTCGCACTTCGAGATAAACCACAGTAAATACATGTAAAATTGGGACTCGGGACAAAATTTTATATCGACATATCGAATTATTCGACATAACGAAAATCGAGATATGCGATGTTTATTTATATAGATAAAGAAGGAAAAAAGTTGGGACATTTAGCTTACTTCGACATATCGAGAATATCGAGATATCCGATGTCGACATAACGAGAGTGGACTGTATTTCATTTTGTAAATACATGTATAAACAGTGGAAATCTGATGGCTAAAACTCGCCAGGACTGACAACAAAAGATCGAACCATCCGTAATTCGAGCCAACCGATTTATAATATACTTTGTTTACTAAGCTGAATCTGAAACAGATTTACATCTCCAGTTGAAGAGTATTCATATTGTAAAAATATCGGTATAGGGTAACTCGCCCTTGAGTCGATTTTGCCATTGAGTAGGACATTTTTATCTTTGTAGTTTCCAAAGATCAGTTTTGTTTAGCATCATTTGTGACGTTATAACGAACAATTTACCCGCCATACTCAAAATAAATACAATTTTGAAATAAAATATTATCAAATATTATCTCACGATGAATTTTTTATTCGTTTTAGCTTTAATTAGACGCTACATCTGGTGACGGAATATTCAGAATTTTCAATTATCGATTATCTTTATATCATCAGCAATTAAGTCAGATACGTTTGACAGCGTTCACAAATTACTTTTTACTAAAAACATAATCTTATTCTATAAAAATGAAAAGTAATGCTCAGTTGTTTGCTCTATTGTATAGGAATTTAAGTAAAAAAGTAAATTACAACTCAATTATAGCCCTTGATGCGAACGCAATTCGCCCTTATGACGAACATAAGTGTATGTAATGGCAGAGGCATACTGATGAGAATTAACCACATATTCATTCCAATTACCATGACTCAAGCTAAAAAGAATTCAATAGCTCACAAACAGCAATCATCACACAATGTTTTAATGTTGTTATGTCTGTACTTTTCTTTGTCAACCCCAGTGCTACAAATGATTCAGTTGTTGTAAAGATCGGAAAGACACTGCAAGTGACCCTGTCATTTTTCCTCTTTTTATACGCCCGTTTTTAAAACGGGATGTATTATAGTTTCACCCTTGGCGGGCGGCGAGCGGCGGGCGGCGGGCGGCGGCGAACGGTGGCTTCCACAGCAGTGTCCCTGTCTAATTCACACATTTTTCATCTGATCTTCACAAAACTTGGTCAGAAGTTGTATCTAGACAATATCTAAGTCAAGTGTGAGTATGGGTCATGCCGGGTCAAAAACTAGGTCACGGGGTCACTAAGTGCATTTCAATGATTAAGCATTGTGTCTGCTCTCGAATTGAAGTAGTTTTTATTCGATCTTCACCAAATTTGGTCAGAAGTTGTGTATGAATGATATCTAGGGCAAGTTCAAATATGCGTCATGCCTGGTCAAAAACTAGGACACGATGTCACTTAGTGCATATCAAGCCGAAGCAATCAGCATGGTGTCCGCTCTCTTATTGAAGTAGTTTTCATCCGATCTTCACCAAATTTGGTCAGAAGTTGTGTCTAGATGATATGTAGGTCAAGTTCAAATATTGGTCATGGTAAAGTTATCAAGTTGTCCAAAACCTTCAAACGGGCGTATCTTGTCACAGTTTGGCACTCTTGTTATAACTTATTTACATGTTGACAAAAGAGTAAACTTATGAAATCAACGCATGGCTGTTACTGTGCAATTTGCATTTTAAAAATATAGGGAATGAATATAAAGAATAATAGGTTAGTGACGTGGATGGAGAATGGTTTTCTGGTTATAAGATCCTCCGACGAGCCAGACAAACATTCTCCATCCACTTCACTAACCTATTATTCAATTTATCCTGTCACAAATTTTCTTTTTATTGTATTCTTTTTTGTCTTCATTTATTTACATTGTAAAAGAGTTTCGCTAAAATAGTGACGTCATTTCGTCACAAAAATGTTGCCATTTCACAGTAAAACAGAGATATACGGTTACCTGGTCATCTAGCCTAATATTTTTTGGATATTAAGTTACCTGGTTATCGGGTTAAAGGCATGTGACAGGATAAAACCAAATAAATGCTACATACAAAATGTGTCCGTGTTTAGGGCGAATGTGTCCGATTCATGTGCGAATCCAATAGTTATTCAATGGGCATTGTTATTCAACTGTTTTTCAATGAACATAAGCTGGGAATCAAATAGTCCATATAACGTACTCTCAGAGCCTTTGATGATTTGTGCTATGGCGGCTCTCAGCAACCCTTTATATTATAAAGCTGAGAGTTGAATTATTGAATTATAACTAGGAATCAAATTTCTTTTGTAAAATAGATTCATATCATATTGCTATGACCTGTGTCAAAGCGTATTATTACTGTATTGTTACAATGTACATTGGGTACGAATGTCAATGTAATAAATACATCATTGTTTATTTTATAATGTCATATTATTATAATCAATATATACATTTATTGATACGTTATATGCATATTATTAATTAATTTATCATATTATAATGATTAACTTTGTCATAAATAAATTTTAACTCTCACGTATTTCACGGTATTTTCTCTTTTCGGCCTTCTTGAATGTTTATTTGCTATATGGCGTCATTTATTGAAATTGTGCTTAGTCATATGATGTCATTCATTGAATCGTGCGTATGACGTCATCTTACTACGAGTATAAATAGGACCAAACTGTCGTTTGGCTTCAGTACCTTTTGAGAACAGATCGGATAATAACGGTTCGTTTCGGAAATTGATTTTCATGTAGATAACTTGTGATTGTACCAGCGATTAGATAAATAATAATTAAAGAAACATAGAATGACTAATTGTACAAAATATCAATATTTAAATAATTCGATGTTGTTATTTTACTTAGCCTAGTAACCCTACTAGTGTACTACTTTCTTCTTTTGAATTAATAAGAATAAAGTATATACTTCATATGTGTATTAATAAATACTTTAAAACCATTACACATACACTCAAACAAATATAATATAATAATTGTGCATGTATATTATATCAGCACGTATTTATGTAGCACATTTTCAGGCACATGTATGAAACATCACTAAACACAAAACATGCATAAGCACTATAAACACATCGCCAAAATATTTAACAGCACAACATGTATTTATTTATTGCTTGTTTTTTAATGACATGGTGTCAGTCTGTGTTTTGTTCATAAGTTATAGATACAAAATTTCATTTCCATTAATTTGACATTGTATGTGCTTTGTGTATCTACAAAATGGCCAGATTTTTATACGAATTACACCATTTACTGAATCAATAAAAGAATTGAGTGAATTACATGTATGAAATTATGGTTTGCCTTTCATCAAGCGCTCCTAATCGACAGCTTTATGCGACACAAGGCAAGTTCGAGCCATAAAAACAAAAGAACATGTGAAAATTGTGTCAGGGACTTTAAAAAGAAGTTCAAGCCAACCTATAATTAGAATCTCACGAATTCGAGCCATCCGACAGAAATTGATATGAATAGAGCATTACAAAATCGTTGTTTTGAGAAGAGTTCGAGTCACGGGAGTTTCTGCCATCGGGTTTTTACTGTACATTTTATTATATTGTAAATACATGTATATCAATGTCAATATGCACATCAAATGTAATCCCCACCGTGCATATTAACACATAAATGAACATGTATATCTCAGTTAGATTTACTTAAAGTCTTAAAGTTTTCTTAATGCCTTAAATGCTGATTGCAGTTGACAGATGTGCGTTGAGTCCTGATGGTAATAGGATCTATGTCACGAACTCTGCCCAGAACAGGCTCATTACACTGACCATAGATGGCACCTTGATGTCAACTTTCACGGACCCTGGACAACTGGGGCCAAAAGGTGTACACGTCACACCCACAGGACAAGTCCTTGTCTGTGGTATCATCTCCCATACTGTCATACAGGTCGACCGTGAGGGGAAAAAGAAACTGGCAACTCTGGCTTCAGAGAACGATGGACTGCGCTATCCGGTGTCTGTCTGCTACAACACCAACACTGACCAGATGATTGTGGGACTATTTGCTAGCAATAACATCAGTGTTATGGAATTGAAATAGCGCATCCATGCGGACAAAAACATGGAATGAATGTTATTTCATCTTTGAATATGAACATTGTGACATAGCAGTTTATATCTAGGTCAGGCACAAACATATTCATACAGTTTATCTTTTATTGTGTACAATGAAATAAACTTAAATTTGAAAATTAAATTGCTTTCATGCTCTAAAGTGTAACATTGAACATGGGACATTAAACTTGTCATCTTCCATGTTAACTTGGAGTTGTTTTCTTTGTTTTTCTATTTGGTTCATTACAAGCAGTAAGCAAACACAGCTCTGCAGCAAAATATGCGACCTGACGTGATATTATGGTTATTGAAGTGTACTCAATCACTATTGAGCTTGCATACATCTGAGATAATGTTGTTGAATAAAAAATTAGAATGGGTGGAGCTATCTGGTTATAAGGCGGAAAAGACACAATATGCATGTATCATGAATAATGTTATTCATGCGCTGTATAACGTGAATACACCGTTGTCGACTGCCTACACAATATCTGCCGTTGCAAAAGGTGCATCAAAAAAAATAAATAATGAAAATAGGCGTGCTAATACAATATGTCAAATAAATTATTATTTTATACCTTACTGTCAATTATCAATGTTCATTAAAGACTGATAGTTAAAAAACTAATTGTGCTCAAATGACTTCCTTAAGCTTACAGCGTCCTTTGACTAATAAAATAATTATATCACCAGACACTAGAGCATTTCAAGAGTCATTGAAATTTAATAACAAGTGGCACTGTTTTGACAATTAATCAAAATTAATGACACAATTAATGAACTGTGACGTAGACATTAAAGTTAGGAATTCAAAAACATTCACTGTTGCTATCAATATCTTAAAAAAATAACATGCTAAGTCGAAATGTTAGAGTTTTTAAATGAAACAAAGGCAAATCTTTGATGCTGTGATGGTGCTATATGTAGATAGCAGGATTTGTGTGTAATGTATGTAATGAATCAAATGTGCTTATATTTTACATGCAATTGATCGGTCTTGTTAAAAAAATGTGCCCCCTGTTAAATGCACGTAGTTTTATTGAGTATAACTAAGTAAAATGTTCTTCCATGTATTAAATATATGATGCTTTGTACTTTGATATGTATGAATGTCATGACTTCCCATATTGACAACTGCATGCACGATTATGATGAGTGATCATATGTGCTTTGTTATCATTAAATAACATTTAAAAAATACAGAAGTTCATATTTTTCATATGGTTACATGTCACAACCGACAAACGAAAACTGATTGGCTCTAAAACATTTAGTTCAATGTGAGCCCTGTGTAGGAAGGTATAATAAGGTGAATTTGACCCAAAATACCAAATATCAAAATTAACAAGAGCTGTGTTTTTCAAACACAATGCCCCCATCTGCGCTTTGAAGTCCCACCGCTATTTTAGAGAACTCAATGCCTATGAGTGAGCCAAAATTAATGGACCAAAACGAATCTCACACTTCATCTGTAAGTCATGAAGGTAGACTTAAATACCAAAAAAAAAACAGCTCAATATATGAAAGCTTTGCGCAAAAAACCTCAGGAAAAAAGTTTATAATACCGATAATTTCTAAGGCCCATTGAAATGCCAAAATTCAATGGACCGGAACGAAATTGACACTAAATATCTAGGTCATATATGTTTAGACACTCATAACAAAAATCAGCTCAATACCTGAAATGGTTGAATTAAAAAGATCGGAAAGCAGTTATCATAGAGAAAATTTCAATGTCCATTACTTAACCAAAAATCAATGGAACGGAACGTATTTCACAATTGGTCAACAGTTAATTTAGGTAGACTCACATACTATAAAAAGGCTCAATATCTGAAAGCGTTACATAAAAAAATCCGGAAAAAGGTTCTGATACAAAACATTTCTAAGTCAAAGCTCATAACGTCGCAAAAAATCAATGAATCGGAAAGAATTTCACAATTCATAATAATATTGGTCATGTTGGTAGACTCACAGACCAAAAATGAGCTCAATATCTGAGAGACTAGCCTAACAAAACTCCGGAAAACACATCGTCTATAGCTCATGACAGTAGACTCACATACCAAAAATCAGCTCAATATCTGAAAGTGTTTGATTAAAAACCTCCGGAAAACGGTTATTAAAGAAAATAAATCTAATTCCAATGCCCATTACTTCGCCCAAAATAAATGGATAAGAAAGAATTACACACTTCTTCTGTAGGTCATGTAGGTAGACTCACATACAAAAAATCAGCTCATTATCTGAAAGCGTTTCGTAAAAAAATTCAGAAAAACATTTATTATATTGAATATTTCTAAGTCCAAGGCCCATAACTTTGACCAAAATCAATGGACAAGAACGAATTGCACACTTCTTCTGTATGTTATGTAGACAGACTCGCATACCAAAAATCAACTCAAAATCTAAAAGCGTTGCGTAGAAACCCTTCAGAAAACCATTATTATAGTGAAAATGTCAAGGCCAATGCCCAAACTACGCCAAAAACCAACGGCGGGGCACGAATTTCACATTTCATCTGTAAGGCATGTAAGAAGTCTCGCACAACAAAAATAAGCTCAGTAACTGAAAGGATTGCATCAAAAACATCCATATTTGGAAATATATAACTTCCCTTGTCACAAAGTACATGTACCTACCAAATGACATATACAAATTATCTCCCTTTAAAGCCTTAAACTTCCCTTTGCAAAATTTTAGATCAGTCAAAGGCCCGTATATTCGTCAAACATCAACGGACTGGATCTAATTTTACATTTCATCTGAAGGTTATGTATGTGGCCAATAACCAGCTCAATGTTTTAAAGTGTTGCGTAAACAACATCCGGAAAACAGAATGCCGGACGACAGACGGACAGACAGTGTAATTTCTTTATGCCACTCTTCCGGGAGCATAAAAGATCCTTAACTGAGCTAGAACCACTGACCCTTGGAGTAAAACACTTACACCACTCGGTCATTTGTTCGCTTTCACCTATCCAAACTATATTTAAAAAATGTGTTTGTAACGCTTTATACTTTGTAGGGTTTTAAATCCTTAAAAGATGCATATTATGGATCTTTTAGAGCATGGTAAATGTTGAGTATAACTGTTCCTGTCAAAATCATAAATAAAACGACGCCATGTGAATTTGAAACAATTTTTTCAATTTTGTCAATTTACCAAATCTTAAAAGGTCCGCCCGGCTTGATATTTCTCACAACGATTCGGTTATCTCAGCTGACCAGAATTGATCAGTATTTGTCAGACACATTCTTATGCTAAACTTTTCCATACTGATTTTCGCAAAAGTTGTGCCAAAAATGCCAAAAAGCATGTAAAAAACGACACCTAATCATGTACGTAACGGAATCCTCACTAATATTATTAACCTGTGACGCATGCACACTTTGGATGGATAAACGAGGATCATTGTGTATTTAAAATCATGTTCGTAAAAAGTCAGAATGCAAGCTGATTGGATAAAAACGAGTTTTCAGATCAGAGCGAATCCAATTAGGCTGATTGGTGGATTGAAAAGAAAATCAAGCTTGATGAAAGTTTATTGAAATTGTCGAGTAATATGCCTAGATATTGTCAAAAAATCACGCAGCAAAAAATATTACGCTGCTATGTTCTGTCTGTTTGCTCGTCCCATTGTAGACGGGTAATGGCATGATTATTAATCATTCATGCAAATTGCGTTGTAAACAATAAAGCAATGGTCACGTGGTTTAACATGCGACCCGTGCATGTTTAAATTTAGATTATTTCTGTGCATGTACATAAATTGAAAAACCCTATCTTTGTACTGAAGTTGGGCATATCTTGACCAATTTTGACGAAACTATTTGCACATCTGACATAAATACAAACACATTTTGACACATAATCACTTGTTTTTCGACACGTCACAAAAATGTGAATATATATTAATAAATAGTGTACAGCATGTGAGATCACAAGATACTATGCTCAAGCGACATATGATATATGATCACAGAAATACTCAATATCCTACTTTGCTGCTGTATCATATGGCATACGCTGAACAGAATCATCTTTATAATATTCTGCAGTGATATATGACACATGATGACTGAAATCCCCAACAATATACTATGCTGCAATCATATACGACATAATGATGATAGGAATTCTCAACACGTTTATAAGTTGCAGTATCATCTGATGTATAATGACAGGAATCCTCAACAGGACACAATGCTGTAGTGACATATGACATTTGATGACAGAAATTCTCAACAACACACCATGCTGCAGTGCCATATGACATATGACGACAGAAATCCTCAACAAGACACCCTGCTGCAGTGACATATGACATAATATGATAACCTGAATCCTCAACAGGACACCTTTCTGCAGTGACATATGACATATGATGACAAGAATCCGCAACAGGATACCATGCTGCAGTGACATATGACATTTGATGACAAGAATCCGCAACAGGATACCATGCTGCAGTGACATATGACATAAGATGACAGGAATCCTCAACAGGGCTCCCAGCTGCAGTGACATGTGACATAATACGATGACAAAACTACTCCACAGGACACCATGCTTCATTGACGTATGACATATGATGACAGGAATCCGCATCAGGACACTATGCTGCAGGGACATATATTACATATGATGACAGGAACCCTCAACAGGACACCATGCTGCAGTCACATATGACATATGATGACAGGAATCCTGAATAGGACACCATGCTGCAATGCCATATGACATATGATGACAGGAATCCTCAACATGACACCATGTTGCAGTGATATATGACATATGATGACAGGAATCCTTAACATGACACCATACTGCAGTGCAGTGCAGTAACATATGACATATGATGACATAAATCCTCAACAGGACACCATGCTGCAATGCCATATGACCTATGATGACAGGAATCCTCAACAGGACACCATGTTGCAGTGATATATTACATATGATGACAGGAATCCGCAACAGGACACAATGCTGCAGGGCCATATATTACATATGATGACAGGAATCCGCAACAGGACACCATGCTTCAGTGCCATATTACATATGATGACAGAAATCATCAACATGACACCATGCATCAGTGACATATAACATATGATGACAGGAATCCTTAACATGACACCATGCTACAGTGGCATACGACATATGATGACAGGAATACTCAACATGATACTATACTGCAGTGACATATGATATATGATATCAGAAATCCTCAACAGGAGACGATGATGCAGTGACATATGTGGATACAATGCTGCAGTAACATATGACATATGATGACAGTAATACTCAACAAGATACTATGCTGCAGTGACAAGACATATTATGTCAGAAATCTTATATTGGGTACTATTCTGTGACATTTTATAACAGAGATGCTCAAATGTATACTATTTTGCAGTGGCATACGACACATTACGTTAGGAATCCTTAAGAGAAGACATGTTTGAAGTTCCATAGATATATACTTAGTGTACGCAAACCTTGCTGCAGTGACAAATGACATATGATGTAAATGACTCATGTGTAAATTGTCAAATGAATACCTGTAGTACCAAAGCAGTGATATAAAGATGTTGCATGTTAGCCTTAGGCAGAGCATAACTCAGGCAAATCGGCAGCAGAATATCTCAGACTTCTTTGCAAATAGTCGAGATACAAATTACATAAGCACTTGCGTTCCATATTGTTGTGAAGTTGGTTACTGTGAAATTATGAAAACGGTGTCTTACAAGCCGAAAAAAAAACACCAGTAATTTTCAATCCAGGAAATCGACTCAAAAGAGTTACACTTTTGATTCAATCAAGCTTAAATTATGTGTTTAAACTAAGGATGTCTATAATTATGGATAGGGTTATATTTATAGATGTGAAAGACAAATGTCATTTATTAAGTAAGGCCTGATGGTTATTTTATTTAGCTTTGATGACGTTAAAAGACTATTTGGAAGATACAGGGAAAGAGTTCCTTCTGAGAATGTTTCTAAACCCTTGTAAGTGAACTTTTTTAAGATATATTTTTAGAGCTAATTGAAAATGGCTATGTGCAAACAGCATAAAACCAGAAAAACCTGCGAGTAACTCAAAATAGGTTTGATGATTTTTGCTGATGCTGTCAGCAGTATCTAAGGTTTGAAATGAAGCCTTTAAAACTTGAATCTGGTAAGACAGGTCTTGAATTAAATTATCTTTATGAGGGACTACAAATGCGTCAAAATACGTATCTAAGTAGGGAAGGGTTATGATTGGGATGTGCTTTCTGCAAGTTTTCTTCAGTTATACATTAACAAGTATGATAATTAGAATGCCCAATCAAGATAATAAAAAATCAAATTTATGGAATTGATATTTCCCGCCAAATACATTTAGTTTATGAATGGATGTAAATGACTCCATATATGAAGGGCCTTTTTTCCTGATTTTGAGAAGCAGCCCTGGCCCCCTAACTTCGTGAAAAATTTATTCGCGAACTTGTAAAAATTGTGAAAAAAAAGAGTTGCGAACATCTGAAAGTTGGGAAAATAAACGAGTCACGAAATTTAAAGCATGTTTATTACTTGCATCATATACACATTTCTTAAAATAATGCATACAAATATTATTTTTGTTGTCTTGACACTTGTTTTCTACAAATAACTAAAATATTCTGAATGGTAAACTCAATCTAAAACCATAGAAAAGCCTTACTTCTATCAATACATTGTATCGCTTATGTAAATATTAAATCAAATTTTAATTTGGAGTTGTGAAATGGCCGTTTTTGACAGTTTTCAACCCAAAAAGTCCAATTTTCACAGTCGAATATGGTCGTTTTTGTCCAGTATAGTGGCCTTAATAGATTTGTGAAATACTTGAGATAAAGCACTGAAAACTTACATCATACAAGAAAACAAAGGGAAACAATAGTTCCGCGGTCGGAGACATATGCTCCCCAAACAGGGCTTTGAACTAGTGACCCCAATGTTAATAGAGGTCATATACTGTTCAAGGTCAATGTGCATGTGAAGTATCAAGCCAATCGGTACATTAGTTGATGAGATATTGATCGGAAAAAAAAATTCACATTTATTTTGACAGTGAACTAGACCTATGACCTAGAGACCCCAATTTCGATAGGGTCATCTACTGTCAAAGGCCAATGCGCATGGGAAGTAACAATCCAATCGGTCGATTCGTTGACAAATTATTTATTAGAAACGCTTTTCCCACTTATTGTGCCAGTGACCATTGACCTAGTGACCCCAATATCAATAGGTGTCATCTACTATCCAAAACCAATGCACATGGGAAGTGTCAAGCCAATCGATGATTCAGTTGACGAGTTATTGATCGGAAACGAGTTCACACTTTGTGGGTAATAGTGACCTTGACCTTTGACCCAGTAGCCCCAATTTCAATAGGGCTCATCTACTGTCCAAGGCCGATGCACATATGAAGTAACTTGCCATTCGGTCAATTCGTTGACAAGTTATTGATCGGAAACGAACTGGTCTACCAACAGACAGACCGACCGACCGACATCCAGCAAAACAATATACCCCTTCTTTACACCCATTAAGATTCATGTTAAATCTTATATAGTTTATGATACATGTATATAGTTTTGAAAAGTTTTGTGACAGGCTGACTGGATGACAGACATACAAAGCCAATGGGATACTGTTCATATGCTTTTTAACTTGAAAGATGTTAAGTAAGTGTCATACACAGCTGAAAACGACTGCAATAAACTGAAGCTGGTCTACAGTGCCACTGTTGCAGCCTCAGCAATTGCATGCAACTTGGTGCCTTTGAAATTCACTAACGCATCTGTAAAAATATCAATACTTTCATTGGAATCACCTCCTCCTTAAATGAACAATTTTCAAAGTGATGTTGGATCCATTTTGCAATTAATTGTTGACTACAAGGAAGCGCACAGTGCCTTAAGTAATGCTAGATTGGTCATTGTCGGCTCGGGTACTTCTTAAATGTATCCCTGGTACTCTTAAGTATACTTAAATGTACCCGCGTATGGAAAATATACTGAAACGTTCCCGGCAATTCTAGCACTTAATTGGAAGTTATCCGGTTGTTGTTTTTTTTTCAAATTAATTATTAATTATTTTCATATTTATGTCAATATTCTATAAATGGCCTCTATATTATTGAAAGCATCACTAAAAAAGCATGTCGATGCAGGTCTTGTTCAAAGAGAATTTTGTTTTGAATACCGAAGCGCGTTTTACGACATCGGATTTTACGCGGGAATAAAACTCGGGTACAGTATAAATTGGCCGGGTATGTATATTTTCCGTACCCGGGGTACATTTAAGAAGTACCCGAGCCGACAATAACCGAACGAGCTTAGTAATTTGTATACATCAGGAGGTGCTGGGCTACTTTGTTCAGCCATATTTATTTCTTTACTTTTTTCTGATGTTCATTTTATTTTTGACTGCTGTCTTATTATATTCATCCTCCACCTTTGCCCACATAATAAAAAGATGCTTTTTGTATGACTTGTAACACCAGTTATTAAATACATTTATTTCATTTATTAACAATCACATGCAATAAAAATATCATTTCATAGCCTTTCAATTTACAAAATGAAAGAAATTAGATTTGGATTGTTATTTAGTATTATCATTTAGAAATTATTATGAGGAGATATTCGTTGTAAACAATTGTGTTCAATTAATCATAATGATTAAGATATTTTAGGAAGGATGAAACATTGTTATTTGTTATTTGTTTGTTAAATATTGCAGTTGTAAAATCTGCCAGACTCAAAACACTATTTACTATCATTTGTGTCATCTTCGGTAAATCTGAGCCGCATGGGGTCATGTTTGCAAACAGGCTAAACCACACTCCTACCCCATCAAAGGATCCAACAGTCATCTAGCAAAAAAAGTTTACTCTGTCCGTTTAAGGTGACGCTGGTTGAAGTGTGATTATTTACCAAATAAAATGGTCTATGTTTCGAAACGGGAATTCCAAATACCGACGAAGGTGAATGGTTACAAAATGACACAACAATGAAATACATGTATAGAAATACATTATTTCACACATACCATTATGAAACCATCTGTTTTCTTTTCCGACTGTATACATTAACTGCTTTCCATTGAATACTTTGCAGACACAACAGTCAACACTCGTACCGAAATCGCACTTAATTCGAAGCACATTACAACTGTACCGTACTCGTAACGTTTGAGCGATGTATGTATTATCGTCTTTTTCGCATAAACAAGGATTCGTATAAACAAGGATAAAGTCCAAAATGTTTTTAATCTTTAAAACACATTACAATCGAGTATTTGCATGAAACACAATGTCAAAGTTGCAGCAATTTTGCTTTTGAGCAGTAACTAAAACGAATAAGTAAAACCGCAGACAATAAAGATAAGGTAGGAGGTTATATTTCACTAATTCCGATTCCCATAGCGTCCATTATCAAACTGACAACGTTCAAAGCATTTTTATTGTATTTCTGACGTATCAATTATTTCGAACCTGGTATCATTTTGAAGATGGATCTGTACTATTCCAATAATGTCAATAATGACATACTGTCTCGTAGATTCTAAGAAATTAAACCGCTGTCAAATGCACCCACTGTAGCAAACGGTGCATTTCTCAACGTTACCTACCGATATATTGTAGATTTAGGGAGACCCTCGCGATTGCAGAATTGTTTCAAGAACGAAAATCGCTGTATTTTCTAACACCGTTTCTTTACTAAAAATGGTCTTTGACAAATGAACTAAAAACGTGTTAGAACAATTCTTAGAAGAACATCTTAGACAAAAGTTTTCAAGTAAAAAATTGTAAAAATTACAATACTCAATGTTAAACACAATACATATTTCGTCTGCACAAATTCTGCTACATCTGGGACCTGCACCGCCAGATTTTTCATTAACCCTGTTACATAGTTTTGACGTGTGGTATAACTAAAGACTGTTTGCTTCGCAAATAGTCTCAAAACAATACATCTATACAGTTTCAAATATGATCACTGTTCGTTTTCACCATTTTAGGAATGGGGCCAGGTCCCTTTGGATTGGGAAATATCGCGTACTTTTGCCTAAAATTGGGAAATACATGTTGTTGATTTTATGTTAACAGATACTTTAAAATTGATAGTAAAAGTGATGTCAAAAATATTTTCTAAGGTTCAACTTAAAGAGATAGATTTGTAGATATTTTACATGTTTAAACTTATTTTAAAAAATATTATTTTTTGGAAACCTTCATTTGGGAATGTTTAGGTCCCATTCGGGAAAATATACACTTTTTTCCATTAGGAATGGGTCCCCCTACGGCACCCACATTAGAACGAAAAAATCACTGATGATGCACAGATAACTGAGGAACACATTCAGGACACAAAGTACACATGTACAATGATGTATCAACAATTTGCCTTTCAAAGGAACATAACTCAGCTAACACTATCGGGACATAAACATAAATAACGTCTTGCACTTGTACAAAGTATTTAAAAGCAACATATAATGTTTCATGTACATAGGCACAAAACTGGAAAACAAATTTGAAACAGAGAGTGCACATGTGCAGACCAACCAAGCGACCAGCAGGAGTTTTCAGTACACATGTCATTTTCAAGTTGAACAAACTTTAGGCATATATATGTTTGTTCATGGATACCAGTAATCATGAATTAAATTGGTACAATCATACAGCGGTCTAAATGAATGTCATCAATAATGTAAAAAATGTGTATAACTTACATAGTTTTTAAAATGGTAAGTATTAAAGTGTGAGGTGAAGTAGTGTTTTGGATTGTTAATAAGCTTCTAAAGGTCACTGGTTTCAATCCTGAGATAGATTTTTTGAATCTATTTCCTTGCTTATATAATTATTTAAGTTTAATCAATATATAAGATATATATTAAAATTTACGTTGAAGACTTGTTCATACTATTTTAGTCTGTGTTACTTTAACTGATAACACGCAATCAAGTTTCTCCCTGTTTTAAGGAAATCGTTAATACCCTTATCATCAGCAAATTATGTGATGTACAATCGAGTTTCATCCAATGTTCAAAAAAATGTATATACCCCTATTATCAGCAAATTGTTATATGCAATCACTGTTCACCCAATTTTCAGAAAATGGTGAATGCGCCTTTTATCAGCAAATATATCCTATATCGAGATATTTTGGTATCTTTACAATGGTCTTTGTACTTGCCGTGTATTTTAAGCAGATTGTGGTTTTAAACAGCCAACATTAATCCTCTTAGAGTTTGAACTTCTGAACTTTTGTATTATAAAAACTACCAACTGTGTCTTCATTAAAATATCTGGTTTTGAGAACATTCATTCAATTTTATTAAACGATTCAAAATATAAGGGAATATATAACTTTATAATTGGTCAATGGAGGACAGTTCATAATACCTATTGAAAATGGCAATGTCTGTAGGCTCCGTTCATAAAAGTTCAGATTTAGAGAAGGACTATTCTTGTGGTGCTTGCGCAAGTAAAAATTTCGAAACAAGTGCTGACTTTTTCTGTGAACCATGTATGAAGTGTTTTTGCAAAAAATGCCTTAATTATCATGATCAAATTTATGTCAATCATTTGAAGTATGGAAGAGTAGAAAATACAAAATGGCCCCTAGCAAAGACAATGTGGGATTTGTTACGTAGAAGTGATGTTCACAGCAACAATAACCTGGAAATATTCTGCCAGGACCACAGTCAGTTGTGCTGCTCAATTATAAAAAGTAGGCTGATATAACGTGAATCAAAAATATCTTAATTACATTACATTAATTAGGTAACAGTTTAACAGTTGTTGAGAACATTTTAAGAGTTGTTCTTAACTATCCTGAAAAGTTGAAAGTAGAATATTTGAGAACAGTATTACTTGACGTCAAGATTACAAAATAGTGCATTGGTTGTCTGTAATGCACAATCTGTAAAAGATAATGGATTTCATTGGAGGAAGAGTACTGTATACTTACTTACAATCACTTTAATTTGTGAGACATTCATTTTCGCTAATTTTGCGGGCTGACAGGTCCATAAATTTAACACAAATACATCGAAAAATGACCGACGCAAATTCCATTTTGTCCAAAAACAGAAATGCATGAATGTACCTGTCCACTGAAATGTCGTTTTTTTAAGAAGAGGGCCTGAAAGGTCCAAAGTCGCTCAACTGAGATACAGAGGAACTGACGTGCTCAGTGCAGCCCCAAGACATCAATCGAACAACTATTCAAACCAAGTTTCACGAAGAGTGAACTTTAAATGTTACTTTTAGAGTGCTAACAAGGTTTTACTATAGCCATATTAGGATGAATTCCCCAAACCCTGGTAGCCATGTTTTTCAACAGACCGGAACTATTTTCTAACTTATCCAATAAATCATAAAACAAATGTTCTGACCAAATGATATTACGAGTGGACAACAACTGTAACAATAACAAGATTTTACTAGAGCCATATAAGGAATATGCCCTGCCCAATGGCGGCTCTGTTTTTCAACCAACCGGAACCATTCTCTAACTAGTTCAAGTTATCATTGGGACAAATCGACTGACAGAGTTTCATTAAGATAAAACAATAATTGTGACATCTCGAGTTTTGACAAGGTTTATAGTAGTATATAGCCTTATAAGAAAGAATTCCCCGCCCCATTGTGGCCATGTTTTTCAATCAACCGGATCATGTTCGAACTCATTCAAGATATCATTAGAACAACTATTCTGACGACGTTTCGTGAAAATTGGATAATAAATGCAACTTTTAGAGTGCTAAAAAGTTTTTAATAAAGCCACATAAGGAAAAATGACCCGCCCCCTGGTGGCATGGTATGTTTTTCAACAAACCAATACCATTTTCAAACTATTCCAAGATAGCATTGGGACAAATCTTCTGACAAAGTTTCATGAAGATAGGACAATAAAAGTGGCCTCTACAGTATTAACAAAGTTTTACAATATACATATATATATATATATATATATATATATATATATATATATATAACCATATAAGGTAAAATGCTCCGCCCCCAGGTGGCCATGTTTTTCAACAGAAGGTGTAGAAGCATATCGGTCGCCTTTCTGTCAAAATGGTGCCTATCTGTTTATTCTTCGCAGCCTCTCTGTCATAAACAAGAAAAAATGGATGCTCGGAATCACAAAACAGGTAAGAAAATCTAAAATTAAAACCCGTAAACACATTTGTGCATAAAAAGAGGTGGTCCATGAGTTGAAGCATCATTTTATCATTGCGATGCTTAAAATACACCATTCCCATTGTTGCAAGGAACGACTATATGGCCTAAAATGTATTGGAGACTGTTCCCATACCAGTGTTAATCGACGACTAGGTTTCCCGTGCCAGAAAAGTTAGCCGATCGAGAGTCTTCCGTGCCACAACAAAAGCGAAAGTAGGCATTTTTTTAGAAAAATTGATGACAAATTAATGAAAATTACTATATGGCGTTCATTGCACGTAAAGATTTGATCATACAGATGATTTCAATGGCACTAGATATTACGGAATGCTATGTTTAAAAGTCATCAAAGTGGCATGTATGCATGATTGTTCCACCACCCTCGCCATCATTCCATCTTCGAAAGAGTTTGTTTCCTGTACGAAATAATGGGGCGGATTCCGGGCGTAATCAGGGCGGAATAGGCGCGTAATGTTGGAATAACGCCCGTACAAATGGAGTTTTACGCCGGGAACTAAAATTATTTCTGGGCGTAATCCAACTGGTTTTTTACCGGGCTTAAAACAAATCCGGACGTATGTTTATACTTAGAATTTGTATGAAGGAGATTTGTGGACGGAATTGTGCACTTTGTTTTTTTTCACGGGGAAGAAATTCATACTTATAAAATATTTGTGAAGCCACAAGACGGAATTTTGTTTTTTACAGAGCATACTATTGTACTGGCAAATTTCTATGAAGCTGAAAAATAACTTAGTCAATTTAATTGAAAAAAAAGAACACAGTAAAATATAACCAGTAACTTAAAACTTAATAAACGTTTTTAAATAAACACATGTTTTATACATTTGTACAATCAATCAACATTTATGAAATACACAATCATTTCAGCATAAAACTTTGATCTAGTTATGTTAATGTTCAGATTCTAAAATATATTTGGGAGTATTTTTATACTTTATTTTTGAGAAGCTGAAAAGGAGACAGTGACTTTGTGATTATGAATTAAACTCTTAGATTTTGTATTAGAAATTTAAGAGATAACACTGACACATTTTAGTTTTAAATATATTTTATTCATTGCTGACTTTTATACTTTCCACTTATAATTTTAATCCTGAGGGATGACCATGTTTTATAAATCTATTTACTTTTATTTTAATTCAGTTTTTTAATTCTGTTTACTTTTGCAAATTTTTCTCCTTTTTAATAATAATTTCATAATTAAAATAATTGCTGTAAAGATTCAATAAAGAACAATACTTGGTTGTTTTCATCATTTGAAAGTTTCCTTTAACAAAACACACAACAGTCTAGTTTAATATTATTTGTTTATAACATCAATATGAGTGATGTTTCTCTGCATGTTAAACTATAATAGACAATTATAGATTTCCTAGTCTGAAACTCCATAAAAATGTTCATAAATATACCAACGGTAAATTAATCCGATAAAGACTGACAACCAGATGACTTGATATTGTAGTATTTAGCTGCCCCTGGTGTACTCACTGAGCCCTGAGTCACACCTGTACATGTTTATAAACCATCTGCTTTTCAGGCTTCATGGATTGGTTAATTCACATGAAGTTGCTGTTTGAATCGAACACAAGAGTGGTTAAGAAAGCTGACTATGAACTAAATAAATGTAGGTATTATAAATGCTTAAGCAATATGAGGACTTGTCTTGGAATTCTGACATCCAGGGTGTATTGTGTAAAAAAAAACAATTTGTATTCAATACATTATATGGCAAAGAACAATAAGTTTTTTTTAAAAAGAGGATCAAAATGGCTGGTTTAACTGTGATTTGGTTTAACCAAATTCCTGTGTGTTTAAAAGACTGCAGAACAGCATAAAAGGTTTGTATATTTATTCCTGCATTCCACTTTTATTTAGATTATTGAATGATCTAATAGTAATTATATTTGTGTACAGTGTCCCCGTGGGAAATGTTAAAGGATGATGAAAGTAGATGTTGTTTGGCATTTTAAAGAAAAACAACACAATTTGAAACTAAAATATATGAAAATACACACATGTCTTTAAAATATATAGTCAGTACTTAAATAAACATATCAGATATGTCATAGGATTGTGGAGAAAGGTTGCTGGTGGCATAACATTTCCCATCTCGAACCTCGAATGCCGCGTCACACATTCTGGAATTCGTTTGCAAGAAAGCACTGTTGAAAAAAAAAATCTTGTAAAAAAAACTTTTTTATATGTGCCGTGTGTGCCGCGCCCGGATGATGAGCACAGAGCGGTCCTTGACAAAGGACAGCTGGAATTTTTGATAGGTAAAACATATGTTTACTTTAGTTATTGTATGAATAGTTTGAAATAGTTAAGTTCAAAATAAAGATTAATTCGAGTTATACGATTAGAATGCTCTTGGGATAGGCCTTAACGGAGGTCGCAGTACCCTGCCGCCCCATTAGATCCAAACATGCCCCCTTGGACTCCCAACATGCCCCAAATTGGATCTGATCAAATTATTTTACAGGAAATTCAATGAATTTTAATAAGCTATTGTTATTTTAACAGTGGAACTAGTTTTATCAATTAAAGAAATATGTTTAAAAGTGAAAATGCATGTAATACTAAATATATGCATATGTAGCACATGTTATTTGAAAATATGCCGCAGGGATAATATCGCATCACGTTCAAAAGTGTACTATTGACAAATTAGGACCCTGCCTTTTCAAATCCTAGCTAGGGCCCTGGATAAGATAGAACGTTTGAAAAAGCGATTAATTCTTAATAAGTTATTAACAGTTTTTTCAATAGGTGAATAGTTGTTGTACTAAATATAAATTTGCTTTTCAGATTAAGCCATAGGATTTGGGAGAATCGTGGACCTGAACAATGATGTGATAGAGAGTAATTCCTACTCAAGAAAGCAGTTTAAACAACACCTTGTGAAAGAGTGAACTTTGTTTGCTGTGTTTGAGAACAGTTTGTTTAAAAAAAAAGTGCATGCCTATCAAATATTTTTTGTATGTATATATTATGAATATTTGAATATTTTTGTTGGATGTCTTTAAAAGCTATTTTAAAAGTATCAGCGACATGCGGAAAAGTCAGCATTTTTGCGGAGATTTTCGGCATTAGTTCCACAATTGCAGAAGTATAAATTCATGCATTAAATGCCGAAAAAAAACGTTCCGTGTCCAATACTCTGCATTCCGCAGTTTTTCCGCAGTCTGGGATTTCTCCGCATTTCCGCATTCTGGGTTTTATTTGGATCTTTGCGTCCAATTCTCCGAATCTTTTCCGCGCAAATTGCGGATAAAGTTATGCGGAGAAATTGCATGATTCCGCATTTTTTTGCAGAAATTTGAGCTAAAGGTGATCCATCTTTTTAAAATGTATTATCTTAAAAAATATATAAAGATACTATGTTAAATATATCTTGTCATAATTTTGATTAGTTTTTAGCGAACCTGAGCACAAAGTGCTCATGGTGAGCTTTTGCGATCGCCTTTTGTTTTTTTCAAACTGTCTGTCCTAATATGTTTTTTCTACAAAATGCATGTACTCCGATTACCGCCCGGTATCTTAATTGCGCCCGTAATCTAAGTTAAGTCCGTAATTTTAAAATTTCGCCTGTAATCTGTATTCCGCCCGAAAACTGCTTTCCGTCCGTAATTTTAAATTCCGTCCACTTCGTTTACATATTTCGACCCTGTTTTCAGCCCGGATTACGCCCGTAATATGCCTGTAATCCACCCCTCTTCTTACAATCATATACAGAAAGATACGCCCGAACAAAAATTACGCCCGGAATTTAATTTGCGTTTCCGTGCTAATTCCGGGCGGACCATTTCGTACAGGTTCGACCTGCGGAATACTGAAGCTGGATATATGCTTCAACTCATGGACCACCTCTTTGATGCACAAATGTGTTTACGGGTTTTAATTTTAGATTTTCTTACCTGTTTTGAGAATATTGAGCATCCATTTTTCTTGTTTATGACAGAGAGGCAGCGAAGAATGAACATATAGGCAGCATTTTAACAGAAAAGCGACCGATATGATTTTACACGGTAAATGTTCTGACAAAGTTTCATGCAGATTGGACCAAAAATATAGCCTCTATGGTGTTAACAAGGTTTTACCTTAGCCATATAGACAAATCTTTTAACCAAATTTCCTGAAAATCGGATTATAAAGGTGGTCCCTAGAGTGTTAACAATGGTTGAATATAGACATAAAAGTAAAAATGCCCCGCCCCCTGGTGGCCATGTTTTCAACCAACAGGACCCATTTTCGAACTCATTCAAGATATCATTAAAACAATTATTCTGAAGAAGGTTCATGAAGATTGGATAATAAATGCAACTTTTAGAGTGCTAAAAAGTTTTTACTAAAGCCACATAAGGAAAAATGCCCCGCCCCCTGGTGGCATGGTATGTTTTTCAACCAACCAATACCATTTTCAAACTATTCCAAGATAGCATTGGGACAAATCTTCTGACAAAGTTTCATGAAGATAGGACAATAAAAGTGGCCTCTACAGTATTAACAAAGTTTTACTATACCATTTCGTACAGGTTCGACCTGCGGAATACTGAAGCTGGATATATGCTTCAACTCATGGACCACCTCTTTTTATGCACAATTGTGTTTACGGGTTTTAATTTTAGATTTTATTACCTTTTTTGAGAATATTGAGCATCCATTTGTCTTGTTTATGACAGAGAGGCAGCGATGAATGAACATATAGGCAGCATTTTGACAGAAAAGCGACCGATATGATTTTACACGGTAAATGTTCTGACAAAGTTTCATGCAGATTGGACCATAAATGTTGCCTCTATGGTGTTAACAAGGTTTTACTTTAGCCATATAGACAAATCTTTTGACCAAATTTCCTGAAGATCGGATTATAAATGTGGTTCCTAGAGTGTTAACAATGGTTTACTATAGACATATAAGGAAAAATGCCCCGCCCCATTCTGAACTCACACAAGATATGATTGAGACGAATCTTCCGATCAAGTTTTACGATGATCGGACAATTAATTTGGCATCTAGAGAGTTAACAAGATTTTACTATAGCCATATGAGGAAAAATGCCCCGCGCAATGGTGGCTCTTTTTTTCAACTAACCATAATCATGTTCAAACATTTCCAATATATCATTGGGACAAATCTTCTGACTAAATTTCATGAAGATCAGAAAATACATGTGGACTCTAGAGTGTTAACAAGGTTTTACTATAGCCATATATAGCAATATTAGGAAAAATATCCCGAAGCCTGGCGGCTATGTTTTTCAAGCTACCGTGACCATTTTCTAACTTTTTCAAGATATCATTAAGACAAATCTTCTGACCAAATTGCATGAAGATCGGGCAATAAATGTGGCCTATAGAGTGTTAACAATGCAAATGTTGAGGCCGCACGACGCACAACACACGACAGAGAAAGGCAATCACAAACGCTCAAGGTGAGCACATTGTGCTCAGGCGAGCAAAAAAAAAAACACGAAATTTCATGTCGTAAAATATACACAATTTTACAATTATTAGACTTAAAAGGTTTGTAAATACACACCCTGCTTTGTGATATTATTATAATGATCTGACTCTGTGTTTTCTATTATATATATATTTTATACGTAAACCTGATAAAAAAATATTTCTATTTCAGACCGTGTACAAATCTGGATCTAATTTCTGAATCAGTCAAAAAGCTGTCATTAGATATGCAGCAGTTCTCAAGTAAAATTCGAACAATTCTTTCTGAACTGAATAAGTTTAAGAAAACACGAGAGCCTAGAATTCTGTCAGTGAAGGGATCATACACTGAAAAACAACAAGAAATCAGAGAGATGCATAAGAAATTAAATGCTACTTTGGATGAACTAGAAAACACAACCTTGAAAGAACTGGATGAAATAAGGACCACATTGCAAACCTCTCTCAAAAAAAAAGATGTTGACAACTGCAGCAGACTGAAGAATCAACTTTAACTTCTATGTAAAGCTGTAAATGGCCTTGGTGATAAAAGCAAGAAGGAAATAGGGTTCATAGCCGGCAGGAAATGTCTTGACAAAATACAAGAGTCTGAATCATATATGAAGGAAAACCAAGTGAAGGGTCGGAGATCAATGATATTCCAGGCAAACACTGATATTGTGCAGGACCTGTCTAAACACTCAAGTTTATGGAGGTTTGTAGACAGCAAGCAGTCTCCCAAAAAAGAGATTAATCTGGACCAGGTTTTGACTGTGAAAATGAAGTCTGATTATAATGTGAACATTGCAAGTGACAAAAGTCAGACTTGCTACATCTCGGGCATTTTCATCCTGCCTGGCGGTGAGATTATTGTTGCAGATTATAATGATAAGAGAGTAAAAATGTTGGACAAGCATTACAATGTGTCAAGTGACTTGGAAGTAGATGGTAATCCGCAGGACATTTGCGCAATGTCACCCAGTGAGTTTGATGTAACTGTTAATAATTACATATCATATTATTATAATCTCTGTGATCAATGAGCAGCTGGTGATTGGGAAGAGGCTTATGGGATCTGACCAGGTACGACAAGCTACCCTTGGCATTTCATACCATCAGGAAGAACTGTATATCACGTCTGGCACTGCTCTCTATCACTACACCAGGTCAGGGATATTTTTGAAAAAAACTATATGAAGATACAGGAGGTGGCATTACAGGTAAACGTATTGTTAATGTATTTACATATTGAACTTATTGTTATATGCGTTAGATAATCCACGCTTCATTTTGGTTTATTTTATATAAATACAAAACAGCATGATAATCGATTGCCACCTGTCACTATCATATGTTTTAACAACCACTGTCATGTATTGTGCAATACGCTATGTACACTAAGTATTAATGTATACTCACTTTCTATTCACGTGATCTTTTGAAATGTATAACATAACATGGCTAAGACAGACGATGTACTATGTACAGGTTGTAATAAAGTTATGTTCTGTTCTGTAAATACATGTATAATAAATATTTTAACATAAAATATAATCACGACATATTTTATACACAAATGAATATTTTACAATTATTAGATTTTATGTCTTAAATGCTGGTCTGTCTATATATAACATGTTATATGATCTGCAGTTTACAAATGTGCATTGAGTCCTGATGGTAATTGGATCTATGTTACAAACTTCGCCCAGAACAAGCTCATCACACTAGCTACAGATTGCACCCTGCTATCACTTTTCACTGACCCTGAACTGACGGGGCCAAAAGGTGTACACGTCACACCCACAGGACAAGTCCTTGTCTGTGGTATCAGCTTCTTTACTGTCGTTCAGGTGGATCGTGAGGGGAGAACGAAACTGGCAACTTAGGCTTCTATGAAAGGTGGAATTAGCTACCCGGTGTCTATCTGCTACAACACCAACAGCCGCCAGATAATTTTGGGATCATATGCTAATAGTCAAATCGGTGTTATGGAATTATAATAACTCTTCCACTGTAAACAAAAATCATATAACTGGGGTCATAATTGTAATTTCCTTTTTTCTTTAAATGGCACATTAGGTCATAGCAGTTTATATCTAGATCAGGCAAAACAAAAACAAACTGTTTATCTTTTATTATTTACACTTAAATAAACTTTATTTTATGAATGAATTGTTGTAATGCTTTAAATTAAATATTGAACCACTTTGAACAAGAATGCATGGATTATTTATTTTTAATTTAATGCCCCTAAAAGTTAACTATTTTTGGCTAATTAAAACTGGAAGTGTCTACGTTAATTACTGATAACGAACAAAACAACAAGTCAAGACATAAGGCTATTGTTCACTGATGGCATTGGTGTTGCACCATGGTACCATGAGCAAAGAAACATAAGGCTATTGTTCACGGATAGGCATTGGTGTTGAACCATGGTATCATGAGCAGAGATAATAGTGTGAAGAAATGTAAACAAGGAAACACTGACTTTACACTTAAAGAAACATAACATTCCGACATTTTGAAGAAATAAATAAGATGTATTGGTAAAATATGGTGTATTTGCAGCCTCCCCCCTTTGGATTCCCTCAACCCAAATTCAGTTAGATTTCTCCACTCAATGGCTCTCTCCCAACATTTTTTAATCTTCATTTCAGCCACAAGGGCCTGCAATGGTGAAGGTTGCGCCCACACTGTCGTTTGTCATTTGAGCCATTTGAGATAATATAAAATATGTGGCTCAAAAAATTGTGATTTGCGCAAATGCTATAACCTCGTAATAGTTTTCTTGGAAACCTGTGTCATTTTTGTCCCTGACTGGTTTTCTATATTCTTCTATTTTTTTTTTGCAGTTAAAAGCATTTAAACAGTAAATGAAAACTGATTTTACCAAAATATGCAATTTCATATGACCTTATTGCTATTGACGTGCACTTGCCAGCTAGGCCAATTAAGCTCGCTGACCCCTGACAATACATATTTGAATGAAACAATAGAATGGGTAAAAATACATTAGGTAATGAGATGGGATAGACAAAATGTGTCATTCATTTCATGTCATTTATTTTCACTTTATAACTTAAATATGCAGTTAAATATGTTATATAGTTTAAATAAGTTTTCTTTGATGAAGTGATGTCGTTCTATGTAAAATTCATGATTTGTTTGTAATGTATGTTGTGAATCAAATGTGCTCATACAATACATGCCATTGATATATCTTGTACAAAATGTGCTCCATTTGATATGCCTGTTGTTGTGTAGATTATAACTATGTAAAGTCTGCTTCTATGTATTAAATAAAGTATGTTTTGTTCTTTGACATGTATGATTGTCATGACTGCCTAAACTGAAAACATTATGTAAGATTATTATAAGACAGTGATAATATGTGTTGTGTAATCATCAAATGACATTCAAAAAATGCAATAGTTCATATTTTGTATTTGATTACCAGTGTTCACAACCGACAAACGAAATCTGGTTGTTTCAAAAACATTTAGTCCAGTGTGAGCCCTGTGTTGGAAGGTGTAAGGTAAATTTGACATAAAATATCAAAAATCAAAATCAAATATAATAATTTTATTTCATAACACACCATAATATACTGTCCACATGTTGTTCCAGCTCGCTGTGATTTCAGCTTGTTAGGGCAACTAAGATACTTGAAGATTTTCAATGTTTTTGTACAGATTAGAAAACTACAAGAACATTATACAGAATAAAGGGAAATAACACTTCTGGCATGGGTATACATTAAAATATGTGTTATAATGAATATCCCAATGTTTAAAATTGATACAAATCAAAAAACCTGAAAATACACAGGCAAAACAATGAAATAATTTGGAGTGTTTCTGTTGGTTTCATTAAAATGCGTGTCTATTCTAAACATGAACCAATTACATAGACTAGTAAACGCATAATTGTACATGACAGTCAGGATAGTCGCTTGGTTACAGAGGTAGCTTTATGATCCGCACCACCCAGGTTCAAATCCCAGTAGGGCCTAGATTTATAAATGCATTTGTTTAAGTTACAGCTGCAATAGTTCTGTTTTAAACTTCAAAAACTAAAAATAACCTTTAAAAAGTCCCTTTAAAGCAACAGACAGATTTTAAAAAATGAAGAATGAAAGTGAAATAATTGCAAAGGTCTGCCAAATTGAGGTTAAGGTCATTGAGGTGAAAGTCACACAGGTTGACTAGCACGTTACTGGAACTAAACATTCAGCTCAGTATATTGTATCAATTCGACTAAAATGACAACAAATTTAAAGCCTTGAAAAACATTGTTATATGCTGGTAAAGAAGTGTAATTTTCTCCAAACTAAACAAGGAACAGACCAAAAAACAAATCACAGAACTTGAAATCTATTCTTTACGTAAAACCCTTATGTTAAACGGACAAACAGAAACAGACGTTCAGCAGACTGAGGGATGTTCTTAAGTCATCGTTAAGGTTACAGATGAGGTCATGCATTTAGAGGGTCTGTTAACATTTAACTCGCCATACCACAAAGGCCTGCGAGGTCAGACGCCTCGCGATTAACCCTTAATCGTACTGACTCAATACCACTATTGTGTAAAAAAGGTTACACAACGACGGCTCAAAGACAAGAACAACATTTGGCTATCAATTGCCAAAAGGACGTGCTATATGCTCCAAAGTTTAATGCCAAGTGAAAAAAAGACACCGGAAAAGAGTTCAAATTCATAACCAAAATGTTGTTAATCAGTTGATATCCATACAATCTTGCCACAAGTGCCAGTGTCAATTAGAAACATCATCTGGGGCAATTCATACATTCAGTGGTTTGTTTTCATTAAAGGAATGGGGCGGGGGCCCTTTGGATTAGGAAGATGGCGTTGGTTTGACTAAAATTGGGAGATGAGAGCTGATGTTTGTTTGCTTACGAATACTTAAAAATTGAGAATTAAAAAGTGTTCAATATTATATTTCAAAGATCAACATAAAGAGTCAGATGGGAGATAATGCATTATAAATGTACATGTATGCTGTATAATAAATGTTAAAATTAATATAAGAAAAAAATCATTTTTGCGTGGAAACCTTTAAAAAGGGAATGTTTAACTGCCTCAAATTTGAACAACACAAGACTGACATGTGTTCTGGAGTATTAACAAACTTTGCTGAGAACTAGAAAACTCAAACTTTCAACTTGCAATTGACGAATATAATTAATTGGAACATTAATGGCTTTTGCTGTGATCATATCTATTGACACAAGAAACTGAACTAATCAGGATGCTACAAAAGAGGCATTTCATAGTATTCTACATTATTGTAAAAGCTACATTTCAGTGACAAGCTAGGGCACAAATGTAATACTATGGGTCAAGTTAAAAAAAAGTTTTTGTATATAAGAACAACGTGTGTATCAGTCAGGCCTACACACCTCCTAATACTTCAATGTTTTCAGAATCACAGAGTGAATTTGATTTCTTTTAGGCAATTTTAACTTAAATAATGTTACATTTGATAACTAAAGACCTCCTGACAGGTGATTGTTGTATCGCTGATGATAATGACTTTATAATATTCAACAAATATTTGGATGTTAAGCACTTGTTCATAAATGTTTATACAGAGGGACATTATCAAGCAGTAATAAAGATATTGATACTCCAGGGCTTTATTTATTTAATCTTTGTCAGGGCCCTGGGTTTCTTTTTGGCAATGGACAACTATGTTATCACGCATCTAAAGGCGATTTTACACTTTGCTTGAAAATGAAAGTGAGAATTGTATACACATTGTTAGCTCAGTTAATCAATGCATTTCTGAACTGAACTGTGAGTTGATTAAATGAAAGTGACAGCTGTTACAAACATGGACCAATCAATAAATTTATATCAGACTATTTGTTACTTCCAATGACAGAAGCGGGCGTTTTAAATGGACTTGTCCACAGTGTGGCAAATGACAATTTCCACCCAATTGTTATAAATAATGTATTGATTATATTCATACCAGCGAGATTGCCCTCATAACTAAGTAACATTTTAAGCAACATATTGTTTTTTTATGGATAACCATGAAAAAAATTAAGTAAAATTATACAGCTTTCTAAAAACATTTCATCAATTATTTGAAAAAATTATTAAATTTTATTTTGCTGCAAAGTATTAAAGCCTGAGTGTTGTAGTGTTTGTGTATTAGCTTTTGTCTCCAAAGGTCACTGGTTTGTATCCTAGGCAATGTTTTTTCAACCTTTTTCCTTCACTTTACGATTATATAAGTATATTTACAAAAAATTAGATATTTGTTAAAATTTACATTTAATGAGTTTAAATACTCAAATCTATGAACAAGTCCCTTTAACTGAATGCACGCAATAAATTTTTACCCTATTTTCAGATAATGGTTTATACCCATATTATCAGCCAAAATGTTATGTGCAATCAAGTTTCACCCTTTTTTCAGGAAATGATGCATATCCTAGTTAACATCGAAATGTTAGCCTACATACAATATCACTTCCTATCTTCGCTTTGTACTTGCCTGTGTGTATTGGAAGGGTGTTGTGGGCTTAAACAACCAATAAAAGACATTTGCGAGTTTAAAGATTAGTACATTGATAATTATACTAACTTAAAAGTGTGTGTGTGTCTTTATGCAACATATTCTGGTTTTGATAATATACGAATGTATTTAACAAGAAGAGCCAATATAACAGTGAATAAACAACTTTTTAGTAGGAGGACAGTTCACAATAAAAATTAAAAATGGCAACTTCTGTAGATAAAATGGCAACTTCTGTAGATGCAATTCATTAAGGTTCAGATCAGATTAATCCAAACCAGATGTATGTGAAGAAGAAGTCTGAGTATAATGTGAAAATAGCAAGTGACAAACGACAGACTTGCTACTTCTCGGGTATTTGCAGCCTGCCTAGTGGTCATATTATTGTTGCAGATTATAATAATAACAGAGTGAAGATGTTTTACAAGGATAACAATGTGTCTAGTGACTTGGTAATTAATTGTAATCCGCAGGACATTAGCACAATTTCGCCCAGTGAGGTGGCTGTCACAACTGTTAATAATACATATTTCAAATAAATCAGAGTGAGCAACGGGAAGCTGGATATTATAAATTTTACCAACGTACTACATGCTACCCTTGGCATTTCATGCCATCAGGAAGAACTGTATATCAAATCTGGCACTACTCTCTACCACAACGACATGTTAGGGACATAGTTGAAAAAGCTCTACAGGGATACTGGAGGTGGCATAACAGGTAAATGTATTGTTTATATATTTACATATTGAACTTATTGTAAATACATGTATAAACCAATATTTTAACATAAAATATAATCACTACATATTTTATACACTAATGAACTTTTTTAGATTTTTTAAAAGTGCTAATGTCTTAAATGCTGGTCTGTTTATACATAACATCTTCTATTCTTTGTAGTGTACAAATGTGCATTGAGTCCTGATGGTAATTGGATCTATGTCACAAACTTTGCCCAGAACAAGCTCATTGCACTGGCCACAGATGACACCCTGATATCAACTTTTACTGACCCTTAACTACAGGGGCCAAAAGGTCTACATATCACACCCACAGGACAAGTCCATATCTGTGGATTCTACTCCCATTCTGTCATACAGGTCGATCGTTAGGGGAAAAAGAAAATGGCAACTCTCGCTTCACAGAAAGATGGAATTAGCTTCCCAGTGTATGTCGTCTACAAATCCAACAGTCGCCAGATCATTGTGGGCGTATATGCTAATAACAAAATCAGTGTTATGGAATTGTAATAACTCTTCCACTATAAAGAACAATCATATAACTTGGGTCATAATTGTCATTTCCTTTCTTTATTTGAATGGCACATTTAGTATCAGCATTTTTTATCATACCACCGCAGTGATTTCTGCCTGATATAACGTTGCCTGTTATATTCTTTATATCATGGTCAACAGGAAGTTCTTATATCAGTCAATGTTTGGAGTTACGTGAGATTTGCAATTAAGTCAACTATTTCTATCAAAATGAATCAGGTTCAAAAACACAAAAAAAATGATACCAAGAACGTACATGTGTTATTCTAGTTTAAAGTCATAAATCACAAAAACGTTTATTTAAAATAAATCACCACAGCCCGCACTACAGAAGTTGAATGACGTAATAAATGGGACAATAAATCTTAAATATCGATAAAGTCATTGCACTCGCAAGTGTGGCACAAAAAGTCAAGACAAATGATAACTGTATGCTAATCCTTAACCATTTACACAAACGATTTAACACGCTTATGTCAATATCGACACCATCATCAAAATGTCAATTTCAATACACATCTCCAAAATGGCGTCTCCAAACTATTCGTGGAAGTGTGTTCTTCGATTTAATATGTCGCTGCAGTCTATTCCTGATCTCCAATTCAAGACGTTTATAAATAAAACGGGTGTACTCTTCTCATTCGTAGTGCAAACAACTTTTTTTCTCTACACGGTGTTTAAAATAATCGATTATTCGTGTCGTCTTTTCGAACGTCGTTAGTACATGTATGTCAACGTGTAAATCAGCAAAATCAGCGTACATTTTAAATATAAAAAAGGGATTGTTTTGCAGATTTTTAGGAAAGTAAGGTATGATAAACAGAAAAACAGGTTACTGTATCCATCGTTTTGTAATATATCAGGCTCGGGACGAATAAAATAACTGCAAGCCTCGCCGTTATATTATTCTAAGCCTCGACTGATATATAACAAAACGATGGGACAGTCACCTGTTATTTTCTATATATCTATATATCTAGACGAGACAAAACATAATCAAACAGTTTATCTTATTTTATTTACACTAAAATGAACTATATTTTGAGATCAAATTGATGTAATGCTTTAAACTAAAGATTGAACCATTTGAACAAGAATGTATGGATTATTTATTTTTTTATTTTATGGATCAAAACGTTATTTTGGGGCTAATCGAAACTGGAAGTGTCTATGTTGATATCTGATAAGGAACAAAACAAAAATTCAGGACATATGGCTATTTTTGACGGATCGGAATTGGTGTTGCACCATGGTACCATGAGAAGAGAGAAAATATTGAAGACATGTTAACAAGGTAACACTGACTTTACTCTTTAAGAAACATTACATTCTGGCAATTTTCAAGAAATAAACAAGTTGTGTGTATTGATATTTTTTTATATATATTGATATGCCCTGCATATAGGAACACTAAAAGTTCTAAAATTGGGCTGTTTATGAAACTTCACTTTAATACCTGTTTCTATACAACTCACTGTTTGACTATTTAAGCAGCCATGATTTAATTTGCATGTGAACATGTTTATTACACAGAACATCATACAAACAAAGACAAAGAAAGACATAGCCATTTAAACACATTCCAAAAATTAACTGCAAATTCCATGTTCGTTGTTGTTGTTTTTCTTACTGTGTTTGGACTTCAATTTCATGCTACGATAGTTTTTGCACACTGCAAGCTTTTTATAACGTTTAGTGGCTGTACCTTTTCATATTTGCTGCATATCTATTTTAATATGCATTCATTAGTATATTTGTGTATGTTATTGTCAGATCACACACATTTCTGATCTAGTCGCACCCATTTTGTCGCGTTGGATTGTAGTCAAATTTGAGTTATGTCTGGCAGCGATTCAACACAGCATGAAGCAGGTTATTTTTAGATATGGTGAAATCACTGTATTATTCTCGTTTAAAGTGGTGTATCCATCTTTCTAAGCGTCCATAGTTTGTTTTACATAAATTTCTGTTCAAAATTCAAATATGGCGGTTTAATTTTGCATGATGTCATTTTGAGCGTTCAAGACCATTTTTATGGTCGATTGACGTCATGATGACCATTTTTTGGGCCGCCGACCATTTATTTTGGGGCAAGCGACCAATAATTCTTTATCGTGCCATGTAAAATTGGTCAGTGACCAACTTTTTGGTCACTTGAGTATAAAAGGGTATTGTGTTAAGTAATTCAGTCAGGCCATAACATCAAGGGCTTTAACACCGATTTCTAAATATTACGCAACCTGTAAGAAATACTAAATATACTGAATTCACATACTTGTTTAACAATATAATAGTCTGAAGACCTAGCAAATAAAGAGATCTGTTTTGTAAATATATTTAAATATTTTATCTTTTTTTAAAACGTCTACTCTTGTGGCGAATCTGAAAGTTATTAGGTCATTTCTTAGTTCAAGCAAATGTTACTCTTATTTCAGTCATATTATTCCTATTACTAGTTTACGTTAAAGAATAGAGCTAAATGAAGCTTAAACGGACTTGTTTGAGCATTTTACCATCCTGAAAAGTTAATAACATTTGACTAATATTTGACAAATAAACACATTTAATGCAATGTAACCTATGCATTAAGGAGAAGAATTTAAACACCCTCACCGTTGGTTGCAATATCTTGAAAAAAGACTTGGTGATAAAACATGCTTAGGTCAAAGGTAAGAGTTTTCAATGGAAATAATGCAATTTTTTTATACTTTCATGTTGTTCTATATAGATAGCATGATTTGTTTGAAATGCGTGTGGTGAATCAAATGTGCTCATATTTTACATGCCATTGATCTGTCTTGTAAAAATGTGCTCCATGTGATATGCCTGTAGTTGTATGGATTACAACTATGTAAAGTAATATTCCATGTATTAAATAAATGATGTTTTGTGCTTTGACATGTATGAATGTCATGACTTCCTATTTTGATATTTGTATGTAAGATTATGATAAGTGATAGTATGTGCTTTGTTATCATTAAATGACATTAACAAATGCAATAGTTAATATTTTTTATTTGGTTACCGGTGTTCACAACCAATAGACGAAGACTGATTGGCTCAAAAACATTTATTTCAGTGTGAACCCTGTTTAATAAGGTATAATAAGGTGAATTTGACCTAAAATGCCAAAAATCAAAATTAAATATACAATGGCATTTTATTTCATAACACATAATTATATACCGTCACAACACTGTTCAAGCCCCCGGAGATTTCAGCTAACTTGGGCCACTGAGATACTACAAGACAGAATTGCCAAATTGACGATTTTTCATTTTGTTCATCACAGATTACAAAACTACAAGAACATTATACAGGGTAAAGCAAACTAACACTTCTGGTATAAGTATACTTTAAAATATGTGTTCTTATGAATAATCAATGTTTAACATTGATAAAAATTAAAAAGCGTTAACAAACACCGGAAAAACAATGGAATAATGTGGAATGTTTCTTCTGTTTCGGATAAAATGCATGTCCACTCTAGACATGAATCAATTGCATAGGCTAGTATACGCATAAGTGTACATGGCAGTCAGGACAGTCGCTTGGTAACAGAGGAAGCTTTTTGATCCACACCACCCAGGTTCAAATCCCAGTAGGGCCTAGATTTATTAGTTCATTTGTTTAAGTTATAGCTGCAATTATTGTAACACTTTTGCTATTTTAATTATTCTGTGATAAACTTCCAAACTAAAAATAACCTTTAAAAAGTTGCTTTAAAGCCATAAACAGATTTTGAAAAAAAAATTTAAATGAGTGCCAAGGCTTGCGAACTTGAGGTAAAGGTCACACAGGTTAACCAGCAAGTCACTGAAACTGAAAATTCCGCTCATTATATTACCTCGATGTTTGACTAAATGACATGGAAATAACAGCCTTGAAAAATGCTGTACTTTGCTAATAAGAAGACGGGAAGTTTTCTCCAAACTAAAAAGAAACAGTGAGACCAAAGAAAAATCACAGAAATTGAAATCAAGTTTTACGCTACACTCTAATGTTTAACGGGATATCAGAAGCAAATGTATGTCAGACTGAAATCTATTATAAAGTCCTCATCAAAACAACAAATAAGTTCATGCAGCTAGATGGTCTGTTTACTCTAAACTCAGCATACCACAAAGGCCAGCGATGTCAGACCCCGAGCCATAGAGCCTGACGTATTGTGGCTAAATTGCACTATGATAAAACAGATTGTCTGGAGTGCTTTGCTCGAGGCCACAACGCTGTGACAGCACACAACCAAGAGCACCAAAGTAGGCCCCCAACTTCTAAATGACTGTAGTTTTGACAACAGCGATACTTTTTTTCAATTTATGGCTCCGCAAATAGTCTAAAAATCTCTCAAATTTTTTAACCATGGTAAGTTTAATAAAAGTTGAAACTTGGAATAGCAGAAACCTGGTTAGTGAAAACTTACAATAAGGCTTGAACGCATAATTGCGTGTAGCAATCCAATTGAAACTACACAAAATCCCGCTTGTACTATTTGCGTACATAAAATTTACTACGGGTATTTAATTACTTGTAAGTTGATACAATTAATCATATAATTTGAACAAAATTGTTTGCAAGAAATTTGAAATAGACTGAATATGGCTAGTTAACATTAGCAGTTTGCAATCATTTATCATTATGTACATGTATGCTAGATAGTATTCTTACTTTATATACAACACTATCCTTGGTTTGCATACGAACAAAGATAATACACTGACCATGAGATTTGTAGACAGGGCATCCTATATCCCAGGCCCTCCATCTGAAACATGGAACACAAACAAAACTAAAACTGATTTTTGTATAGCTTGTATACTACAGTATGCAATTTGGTATCAATAATTAAGGTACAAGCAACCATTTACATATCTAGTTATGATATTTGTGAGGAAACAGTAATACTAAACATTTACCATGCTCTAAAATATCCACTACATGCCTCATTTGACGATTTAAAAACATGAAAATTATCAAGCGTTGCAACGCGAAACGATTGAATAATTTGGAGACTTCTGTTGTTGTTGTTATATTTTGTGACACTACAAGGATTGCTTATATAAAGTAAAAAATACAACACTCATAGTATGAGCACGGAAGGCCGAGTGGTCTATTCGATAGACTTTTACTCCAGGGGTCAGTGGTTCGAGCCCAGTTGAGGGTTACGTTTTTTGTTTTTTTTTAATTTTCTTTTTTGTTTTTACAAGAGCTTTTAAGATCCGATGTTTACATTTATCAATATAAAGCATTAAATGATAAACTTAAATATCTGCAAAACAAACTGTGAAAAGGTCCCTTTAAAGTAAGCTCATGTTTGCAAGGTTGTCTATTCAGTTCTTAACTAAACTGAACTTTGATTTGTTAAAAATGCTAATTAGAACTGCTATAACTACATCAGATTATTTGTAACTTGGAATAACATTACCGGGCTTGTTAAAAGGACTTGTTCAAAGTGTGACAACTGACAATTTTCCCCAAAATTCTATTATATTTAAAAAGGAATGTATTGATTATATTTATTCTAGTGAGATTGAACTAATAACTAAGTAACATGTTTAGCAACATACTTTTGTTTAATTGATTATCAATAACATGACACAAAATGGGTGAAAGTATACAGCTTTTTAAAAGCATTTCATCAATAATTTGAAAAATATGTGTATTACTAATATATATTTTTTATTATGTTTTTGCTGCAAAGTATTAAAGCCTGAGTGTTGTAGTGTCTATGTATTATATTTTGCATCCAAAGGTCACGGGTTGGAATCATAGGCAAGATATTTTTCAACCTTTTTTCTTGATTTTATAATTCAAGTATATTCCATATATAATTTATTTGTTAACATTACATTTAATTACCTTTTTTAAAATACCAAAATATGTGGGCCATTCCCTTTAACCTGTTTTACCCTATTTTCAGAAAATGGTTTATTCCATTATTATCAGCAAAATTTTATGTGCAACCAGGTTTCACCGTATTTTCAGAAAATGGTTTATACATGTACCCTTAGATTATTTTGTGCCTACACTATTAATATATACTAGACACAATAGCCTGCCACAGGGTGAACAAATGATATCAATATCTTAAGAAAGTTTGTTTAGTATAACTTTTGTCAAAGTGGCACCAAATCAAATATTTACCCACATTCAAGATCTGTTCGCTTTGTACTTGCCTGTGTGTATTTGAAGTGTTTTGTGGGTTTAAACAGCCAATATATATGTAAGCATTTGCGAGTTTAGTACAGTACATTGATTATTATACTAACTTAAAACTGTGTGTGTCTTTATGCAAAATATTCTGGTTTTGATAATATACGATTGTATTTAACAAGAAGAGCCAATATAATAGTAAATAAACAAAGTTTTAGTAGAAGGACAGTTCACAATAAATATTGAAAATGGCAATGTAAATGATATTCATACAAGTCCAGATCAGATTAAACCAGACCAGATGTATGTGAAAAAGAAGTCTGAGTATAATGTAAAAATAGCAAGTGACACTCGTGATACTTGCTACATCTCGGGTATTTGCATCTTGCCTAATGGTGCGACCATTGTTGCAGTTTATACTAATAAGAGAGTGAAAATGTTGGACAAGCATTACATTACAAACATTATATGGTAATCCGCAGGACATTTGCCAAATCTCACCCAGTCAGGTGGCTGTTACTTTTAATAAAAAAGTTCAATTAATCAACGTGAGCGATGGAAAGCTGGTAAGTGAGCAACTGCTGGAGAAAGGCAGTTCACTTGATACTATTAAAAAGTTACCACATGCTGTCCCTGGCATTACCTACCATCAGGGTGATTTGTGTATCACCACAGGCACAGCTCTCTACCAATACACCCTCAATCAGTTTGGGACATGTTGGATACATAAGAAAAACCTATATGAGAGTACTGGAGGTGGCATTACAGGTAAAATGTGTTGTAAATATATAACTTGCATATTACATATTGTTAATACATGTTTATACAGTGGAAATCTGATGGCTAAAACTCGCCAGGACTGACAACGGAAGTTCGAGTCATCCGGAATTCGAGCCAACCGATTCCTAATATACTTTGTTTTATGAATCTGCAGCCAATTTACATCTGCATTTGAAGAGTATTCATACTGGAAAAAATCCGTATATTAGTGTTCTATACTTTCTTCTTTTGAATTAATAAGAACAAAGTATATACTTTATATTTTTATTAATAAATACTTTAAAACCATTACACATACAATCAAACAAACATAATATAATTAATGTACATGTATATTATATCAGCACGTATTTATGTAGCACATCTTCAGGCATATCACTGAAACAAAACAAGAATAAACACTAAAACAAAACATGAGTAAAAGCACTATTATTGCGAAAATATTTAACAGCACTACGTGTATTTATTTAGTCGCTTGTTTTTTTAATGACATCATGTCAGTCTGTGTATTGTTCATGACTTGTCATTAACTTGACATTGTACATGCTTTGTGTATCTACAAAAATGCCATATTGTATACAAATACACATTTTACTCTATCAATAAACTATTGAGTCAATAAAATGTATGCAATAATGGTGCGCCTATAATCAAGCGTTCCCAATCGATTAACAGCGTTTTGCGACACGACGCGAAATCGATCCAAACAAAAGAACGTGTGTAAATTGTGACCGGGCATGTACGAGCAATCGGGTTTCGACTGTATTATATTGTCAATATTATAATATATATGTATATACATAACATATAAAAATATCACCACCGTGCATATGTTACATGTTAATGAATATTTATATCTCGTTTAGATTATTTTAAAGGGTTAATGTCTTAAATGCTGACTGATTATATAGAGAATTGTGCATGCTTTGCAGTTGAAAGATGTGCATTAAGTCATGATGGTGATTGGATCTATGTTACAAACTTTGCCCAGAACAAGCTCATCACACTGACCAGAGATGGCACCCTGATATTAACTTTCACTGACCCTGAACTACAGGGGCCAAAAGGTGTTCACGTCACACCCACAGGACAAATCCATGTCTGTGGTATCAACTCCCATACTGTCATACAGGTCGATCGTGATGGGAAAAAGAAAATGGCAACTCTGGCCGAGAAAGATGGAATTAGCTACCCAGTGTCTATCTGCTACAAAACCAACAGTCGCCAGATAATTGTTGGAGCATATGCTAATAAAAAATGAGTTTTATGGAATTGTTATAACTCTTCCACTGCAACAAAACAATCATATAACTGGGGTAATAATTTTAATTTCCCCTTTTCTTTGAATGGCACATTTAGTGCACATTTAGTGAAAGCAGTTTATATTTAGGACATGCAAAACATATTCAAACAGGTTATTTTTTTAATATGTACACTTAAATAAACTTTAATTGGCAATTTATTGTTGTAATGCATAGAATTCAAGATTGAACAAGAGATGTGTTTGTCAGAAACACAATGCCCCCTATTGGGCCGCTTAGAAGCAATACAATTGACCTTTTACCTTCAAGGTTGAACTTGACCTTAACCTTTCACCGCTCAAAACGTGCCGATCCATGAGGTACACATGCATGCCAAATATCAACTTGCTATCTTCAATATTAAAAAAACTTATGACCAAACTTTAAGAAAAATACAATTATATTGTACCTTTGACCCTGAAGAATAACCTTGACCTTGACTTTTTATCGCTCAAAAAGTGCAGCTTTGTGAGATACACATGCATGCCAAATATGAAGTTGCTATCTTTAATAATACAAAAGTTATAAAACTTAAGCCATGGTTAAAGTTTTGGGACACACATACAATGAATGAATGAAGGAAGGAATGACAGACAGACAGGCCAAAACAATATACCCCCGATCTTTCCATCCTAGGGCATAAACGTTTTGAACAAGAATGTATGGTTTTTGTTTTAATTTAAATGGCCCTAACAGTTAATTATTTTTGGGCTAATCGAAACTGGAAGTGTTTATGTTGATGTCTGATAACGAACGAAACAAAAAGTCGGGACATAAGGCTATTGTTGACGGATTGTAATTGGTGTTGCACAATGGTACAATGAGCAGAGAGAATACTTTGAAGAAATGTTAACAAGAAAACACTTACTTAATACTTTAAGAAACATTACATATTGGCAATTTTGAAGAAATAAATAAGTTGTATAGGTTAAATATGATGTGACAGAGACTTTAGTTTTGAGCGATTTTAATGTGCTGCACAGGTACAATTGATCTACCCATTAAATGCGTCGTGTAAATTACTATGTATATACGTTTTTGTTTCGTATGTCGTTTTATCTTGCCTCTGTTGCAAACATTGACCTAATAAAGCAGGGTCGAATAAACTAGTTGATATCCGGCAGTACCTCGCCTGAACGCGATCTACCGTAAGAACGTATTCCTACGCGCCAATTAACATGTTCTATTATTTGACCTTTGAAATCTATTGAGACGCATCATGACTGTTATCGTTTTATTATATGATCTTTTTTTATTCTTATTTTAAATATATTACCGAACCAGCTTTACGTATTTTTTATTTTCGTTTAACTTGATTTCCCAATTTCTAACGTACCTAGTGTGACTTCATTTCTCCGACGAAACACTAGTTTACGCAATACTTTCTGGATTTTAGGGACAATTTTGACGTGGTGGTTTTTAACAGTAATACAAATCAAACTACTGGCAGTACTGCTGTGATGATGCTTTTGAAGAGGTTGGATATAAAAGCATCAATTTAAGTTTATCTTTATCACCAAAATTGTGTATGTGGATACACAAATTTTGGGTACGAAAAAAAATGGGTAAACAAAAATGTGGGAACGTAAACATTATGCCAACAAAAATTTGAGTACGAAAAACATTTGGGAACGAAAATAAATTGGGTACACAAAAAATATGGGTACAAACAAATTTGGGTACGAACAAAATTTGGGTATGAAAAATATTTGGGTACGACATAATTGAGTACGAAAAGTAATTGAGTACGAAAATAATGGGTACAAAATATTTTGGGTACGAACAAAAATTTGGGGGGACTGGGAATTAGTACCCGTGGGGAACTTGACCCATTCAGCGAAACTGGCGGGCGGGTTACATTCTCGATCAAATCTAAAAATAATTACATTTGAGGTTTTCACAGCGTCACAGCGTGTGAAGTGCCACCTGGCAGTTTCGTGTCTGGTTCCTGTCCCGAACCTCTCGATAAATTTGAAAGTGGACGGGAACCAAGCTGCTTTAACCTTTCTCAATGATAATCAGCGAGGTATGCCGATTGAGAACATTTAGCTAACTCAATCGGACTGGCTCGGTCTTTTACATAGGTCGCCAGATTTTTTTCGTGGTATGATAACTTAGACAAGCTGCTTCGATGAAGCAGCATCGTCAAAAAATTAAAGCATCAAACGAATCCATTACGTATTTTGGATTGCTTGTTTATCCTGCATAATTGTTTACTTCGATAGTCTTTTGTCAGGAATAAAATAACTCGCTCCAACAGGATTACGTTTTCGTAAATCCTGTTTCGGGTCAGACTGAGAGTCTAAGAGTGGTTAGCATTCGATTCAAATTCAATAAAAAAGTGAGCTTTAAAATACATTTCGATAAATAGATGGAAGAACAGTAAATGGCAGTGCATATCGTTTTAACTTTATTGTTATAAGCATTGGAAAGTTGTCATTGAGGTAAATAAAATTGACTATTTGTTTTGCAGTTGCATGTTTTTTTCAATTTATACCAAGAAAAGTATCACATTCTAGAATCGTTTTTTGTGTCATATTTTCGATAGAAAACTATTAAAAGAAAAAGTTTAATTTGAAACTATTTTGTACGTCACACAATCAGTTGTTTTTCGTTCTTCAGAAATGCTGTATAGATGTAGGAGGCCCGACCAAAATAATTATTTTAAGTCAATTGATCATGTGTCTTTGATAAAATGTGTTAACGGCATAAGTTAATGTGAAACAGGATAAATTGAATACATGGTTAGTGTCGAGATGGAGAATGATATTCCGGTTCGGCCCGAAAAGAAAAAGAAATACCATGTATTTACGTTCTTGTTTCCTATGTTGTTGTCTTTGTTTTTATGTGGTTCATTATGCTTTGCTTGTCTTTATTTATGTATATTATTTTCGATTTCCTCAATATATATCGTATTGATTATATTAAACAAAGTACATTATACATCTGTTCGCTTAGTCTACATCCCACAGTGCTATAATGACGTCATGGTCTATGTATAGAATAAAAACTTCACGTACATTTAAAATGGCGTCTGTTTATGAAATTTGTGGAGGTACATTTTTTACTCGACTTATGACGTATAATTGTTTGCCCCCGACTTATGAGCGTTTAGACTTATGACTGGATTTTTACGGTATTTGCAGCCACCGCCCACTTCGGAACACCTCACCCCAAATGAGTTAAGAGTTCTCCACTCAATGGCTCTCTCCCAGCAATTTTGAAACTTCATTTCAGCCACATGGTGGTGGAACGGTCAAGGTTGCGCCCACACGGTTGTTTGCCATTTGAGCCATTTGAGAAAATAAAAAACAAGTGGCTCAAACAAATTGTTATTTGCGAAAATGCTATAATCTCGTAAAAGTTTTTTTAAAAAACGTGTGCCATTTTCATCTCCGACTAGTTTTATATCGTCTTCTATTTGTTAAATTGACATTTGTTAGCATTTAAACATTAAGAGAAAATTGGTTCTCACCAGAATATGAAACCTTCTATGACCTTATTGTTATCAACAATCAACATTGAGCTCGCTGATACCTGACATAACGTATTTGAATGAAACTTGAGAATGGGTAGAGCAATTGGGTAATGAGACAGACATGGGATAGACAAATTTCGTCTCAAAAAAGATTACGGGTCATTCATTTCATGTCATTGATATTCACTTTATAACTTGAATATGCAGTAATATTTGTAATATGTCCCAAAAAGATTGGCTAATTGCAAAAATGTATTATGAAATAAATCAATGACAAGAAGTATGATAATAATTTATGTAAAAGCTGATTATTACAAACCGTTCTGTTGAGTATCGATCTAAATTAATAACCAATAATTAATAAATCATTACGTACAAATCTAAAGCTTACTGATAGCGTAATATTTTATCAAATGAATGTGTTAACATTTCCAGTTGTGAATTCATAACACAGGTACAGTAATTCATCTAGTTTGCTATAAAAATGGCAATAAAACACATGTCTGTTTAATTGCTGAAATGGCTTAATGCGTCCTCTGGGCAATAATGATTCTGACAATAAAACAACAATCTTAAATAACAAAACATTAGAGCATTTTAAGTGTCAAGAAAAGTTATTAACATGTGGTTCCGCTGTAACAATTAAACACAATTTATGTCATGAAACCTATTCGTTAAGGAGCAGAATTCAAATACATTCACTGTTGGTAGCAATATCTTGAAAAAAAATAACATGCTTATTATTAAGGTTAGAGTTTTGAAATGAAGATAGTGCAAATCTTTGATACTTTGATGTTGTTCTATGTAGATAGCATGATTTGTGTTGTATCTATGTGGCTTATCAAATCTTCTTTTAATTAACATGCCATTGATCTGTCTTATAAAAATATGCCTGTATTTATGTGGATTATAACTATATTAAGTGTGATTCAATGTATTAAATAAATGATGTTTTGTAGTTTGACATGTATGATTGTCAGGACTTCCTATATTGACAACTAAACAGTATGCACGGTTATGAAAAGTGAGAGTATGTGCCTTGTTATCATTAAATAACATTTAAAACAGTGCAATAGTTCATATTTTTTATTTGATTATCAGTGCTCACAACCGACAAACAAATTAGTCAGTGTGTGAGCCATGTGTAGGAAGGTATAATAAGCTGACTTTGACCTAAAATGTCAAATATCAAAATCAAATATAATAAAGGCATTTTATTTCATAACACACCATAATAAACCGTCCTAACGCTGTTCCAGCCCCTGTGATTTCAGCTAGCTTGGGCAACTGAGAAACTTCAAGACACAATTGTCAAATTGACGATTTGCAATATTTTTGTCACAGATTAGAACACTACATGAACAGTGTAAACAATAACCAAAATAACACTTCTTGCACATGTATACTTGGAAATATAAGTTCTCTAATGAATAATCATTGTTAAAAATTGATAAAAATTAAAAATCTGAAAATGAACAGGCAAATAAATTGAATATTTGGGAGTGTTTCTTTTGCCACACTCGCTTGGTTACAGCGGTAGCTTTTTGATCCGCACCACTCAGATTCAAATCTCACTAGGGCCTACATTCATAACTTATTTGTTTAATTTACAGCTGCAATGATTGTTACACTTTTGCAACATGTATTTTAATTATTATGTGATAATCTTCCAAAACTTAAAAAAATCTATAAAAAGTCCATTCAAAGCCATAGACAGATTTGATACAAGAGATGTGTTTGTCAGAAACACAATGCTCCCTACTGCGCCGCTTTGATTTATTTTATTTGTTTAATCATTTGGCAGGTACAGATTATTTTTACAAGGGAAATATTATTTTTTTAAGAGACATAATACAAAATATTACTTCCCTTGTAAAAATGATCTGTACCTGCCAAATGATAAATATAAATTATCTCCCTTTTAAGCTTGTTACTTCCCTTGGATTTGTTTTTTACCTTTGACCTTGAAGGATGACCCTGACTTTCGCCACTCAAAATGTGAAGCTTCATGAGATACACATGCATGCAAAATAACAAGTTGTTATCTTCAATATTGCAAAACTTATGGCCAAACTTAAAGTTTTCGGACGGACGGACTGACGGACAGTTTAACTGCTATATGCCACCCTACCGGATGCATAAAACTAAAGAAAAAAAGTGAAATTAGTGCCAAGGTCTGCGAACTTGAGGTAAAGGTCACACAGGTTAACCAGCAAGTGACTGAAAAATTCTGCTCATTATATTACCTCAATGTTTAACTAAATGGCATGGAAATAAAAGCCTTGGAAAATGATGTACTTTGCAAATTAGAAGAAGTAGTTTATTAGTTTATATAATGAATGACTCGTATGTGTATATAGCTGTAAAACATGTGTATTGGACAGACGTTAATAAACTAAGAAACAGAAAATGAAATCAAGTTTCACGCTAAACTCTTATGTTATACGGGATACCAGAAGCAGACTGAAATCTATTATAAAGTCCTCATAAAAGCTACACGTAAGTTCTTGCAGCTAGATGGCCTGTTAACTCTTAACTGAGCATACCTCAAAGGCCGGCGAGGTCAGACCCCGCGCCAAATAGCCTGACTTATTGTGGCTAAATTGTACTATGATATCCCGCGCTATAGAGCCTGACTTATTGTGGCGTAATTGTACTATGTTACAAAAGAGGTTGTCTCGAGTACTTTGCTCGAGGCAAAACACTGTCGTGTTAACAACTGAGATACATTTTTTCAATTTGTGGTATTACTAAATTGTCTAAGAAGCTCTCAAAACTGAAAATCATGGTAAGTTAAAATAAAAGTTGAAACTTGGAAAAGCAGAAACCTGGTAAGTGAAAGCTTACACTAAGGCTTGAAAGCATAATTGCGTGTAGCAATCTTTAATCTACACAAAATCCCGCGTTTACTATTTGTCTACTTAAAATTTACTACGGGTATTTACTTAAATGTAAGTTGATACAATTAAGCATACCATTTGAACCAAATTGTTTGCAAGACATTTGAAATAGACTGAAAAGAACTACATGTAGTTAACATAAGACATTTTGCAATTATTTATCATTATTTATGCTAGATTTAATTCTTACTTTATATGCAACAATATCAATGGTCTGCATACCAGCAAAGATATAGAGAATAAATGGTTACTGCCTGATCTTTTTATCATATATCAGGCAAGGCTTAGAATAATATAACGGCGAGGCTTGCCGAGCCTGATATATTACAAAAAGATCAGGCAGTAACCTGTTTTTCTGTTTAATATACTTCTACGCACAGACTTTAAAGAAATAATGAAAAAATCGCTAAACAACTGCAGTTTTAGCGGGAAAAGATATGACTTTTGTCGTTTGACGTGTAAATAATAACGTAATAAGCACGCGCCCTTAATGTTTGTAAAAAAAATGTTGTTGCTGTTTGTGTTTCATTTTGTGGTTAAAATATATTACGTGTTGGTATCAAATTGTTTGTTTTGTTAAATCTGATCCGATTTTACTAAATATGATTACTTTATAGATGATTCCGAGAAATATGACCATCCTTCACACATGACTGATATAAGAACTTCTTGTTGACCATGATATAAAAAATATATCAGGCAACGTTATATCAATGCAGAGGTATGATTAAATACCCTTACCATGAGTTTTGTAGACAGGGCATTCTATATCCCAGGCCTTCTATCTGAAACATGGAACACAAACTAAACTTTAACTGCTTTTTGTATAGCTTATATACTACAGTATGCAATTTGGTATCAAGCATTTAAGTACAATCAACCATTTAGTTATTAACATGACCTGTTTTAGTTAAAGCAACTGGCAAATGGGAACAACTCCATATACGATGAAGTTAGAGTAATTATTCTTATGCACTGCCATTAACCATCTATCTCCATATGAAGCATGAGTTTGAACATCGAAATGGCTCTTACTACAATGAGAGAATGAAAACGATTTTATAGAGGAAAGAGGATTATATAGAGAATAACAGGTTACTGTCCCATCGTTTTGTAATATATCAGGCGAGGCTTGAATTAATATTACGGCTCGGCTACGATGGGGCAGTAACCTGTTTTTATGTTTATCATACCCCATTTTCCTAAACAATCTGCAAAACAATCCATTTTTTATATTTAAATTGTACGGATCCCCGCTAATTTTGCTGATTCGGCTTTTACATGTTGACATACACGTAGCAACGGCGTTCGAAAAGACGACACGAATAATCGCTTATTTAAAATATCGTTTAGAGAAAAAAATTGTTTGCACTTCGAATGGGAATAGTAAACCCGCTTTAATTATAAACGCTTTGAATTGGAGATCAGGAATGGACTGCAACGACAAATTAAATCGAAGAACACACTGCACCGAATAGTTTGGAGACACCGTTTTGGAGATATGTATTGAAATTGACATTTTAATGATGGTGTCAGTATTGACATAAGCGTGTTAAATCGTTTGTTTAAATAGTTGAGGATTAGCATACAGTAATCATTTGTCTTGACTTTTTTAGCAACACTTGCGAGTGCAATGACTATATCGATATTTAAGATTTATTTTCCCACTGATGACGTCATTGAACTTCTGTAGTGCGGGTTGTGGTGATTTAAAAAAAAACGCTTTTGTGATTTATGACTTTAAACTAGAATAACATTTGTAAGTTCTTGGTATCAAATTGTTTGTTTTGTTGAACCTGATTCATGCTGATAAAAATTGTTGACTTTATTGCAAATCCCACGTAACTCTAAACATTTACTGATATAAGAACTTCCTGTTGATCATGATATAAAAAATTATTATACCACCACATTGATATCTGCTTGATATCCTGTTGCCTGATATCTTTTTTTATATCACGGTCAACAGAAAGTTCATATATCAGTCATGTGTTTAGGCTACTAAGACTTAATTACAATGTTTTGTTTTGTTGTAAAACTGAATCAGATTTATTAAAACAAACAATTTGATACCAAGAGGTATTACATTTAATCCACCAACAACAACAAAAACAGAAAAAAAACGTATTTTCCAAATATAAAGAATGAATAAGTACATGCTGATGACGTCATGTAACAACCGGACTACTTTTTTTTGATTCGCCTTCATATGCAAACATCAAAGGTCAAAGGTTATGTGAAAAGTTCAGCACTTGTTATAAACAGACCAAACAAATAAAACAAACAATAAAAAATTAGTAAAAATAAAATATTAACACACTTCACAATAAAAACCAATGTAATATGCATTAAATAATGATTTAATTTTAAATAATAAATTATTATTAAGGTTGCCGCATTATCTGACGAAGAAATACAAAAACTCTACAAAGACAACATTTTGGGTGCAACAACGCCAAAAATTACTCCTGAATACCATTTGGTGTTGCAGCTCCCTGCATTTTGGCCTACGAGGAACCCATGAGCAGTACCATTTAGGCCTAAGGTTAGCTAAATTATTAAATGACAGACTTTCAGTGCTAAAATGAGGGTCTAAAATTTGATAAATTTTTGGGAATGCATATCTTTAATCCCGTATTAAACCAAATAAATCATTTGTTTAACCTCATACATCTTAAATTTTGCATGAACCGTCCTGAATACTTACTGAAATATAATGAGACAACTTCCGATTATTATACACCTTTTTTAAGATGGGGGGATGACGAACTCATGACAGATGCTTCAGGAAATGCATTTCTGGAGTTCAATGAACGGCAGACAAAGACCCGCATTGGAGCAAATGCATCAGATGCCTGAAATTCATCCGAAGATGTTTTCCTCCCCACAATTAGGAAAAAGGGAACCTATGTACATTTACAAATAGTACAGTGATAAAAGGCCACCCAGCTTCAGCACTGATGATAGCCCATTCTATCTGGCAACAAGAACCGTGCCCTTAACTGACAGTTTTGATCAGTGGTATATACAGCAGAAACTTGGTGAAAAAAATTGCCAAGATGTTAAAAACTATGGCAATCAAGGCCAAGTTTGAAAAAACAAAAAACATATGTAATCATTCTTCTAGAAAACACCTTGTTCAAAAACTAAGGGATTCCAATATCGCACCCACCGAAATCATGCAAATAATAGGACACAAAAACGTACAGTCAATAATCAATTACAGTGAAATCTCTATCTCTATCTCTCGGTTAATGTCCAGAGTTATTGGTATATCTCTCCCATCCTAGTCTTGAAGACATCTATGGACGGGGAAGTGACCACCTGTTCTGGAAGACCATTCCAGAGGCGTTTTCCAGTTGGGGAAAAGGAAAACTGGTAGGCGTTGACGGTCGTAAATCACTATTCAGCGGTGTGCATGGCCTCTGGTGTGCACTACTGCTGGTATAAGTACACTTCTGGCGTTGATGTCCACTAATTAAGTTGTTAACGATCCTGTACATCTTGACAACTTTGGCTGTTTGTTTGACGTCTGGATTCAAGTATTGTCCAACCGAGCTTGTTCATCATTACAGAAATTTCCGAACAAACACAAAAAGATGTTCAAACCTTTTGGCAGCATGTTCTACTGCAACTCCATCTGTTTCATGCACTTCTGTCAACAATTCCGAAATGAACATTTCTCTCCCCACCCACACGGCATTTTCACATGCACAGTTTCCTGGCCGTAATCCAATAAATGGCATGCTTTTGGAGCTGTACTTAACGTGCAGAACCTCAATATCTACGCACAACCACCACAGTAAACCAAACGCGCAGTATATATCCCAAATTCTAATAAAAACATTCAATTCTATTACATGTGTTGACACACTGCGAAGACGTGACTGTGAGCAACTGCACTGGCCTTGACATGTTACAACGGTTATCAAGTTTCGCCTTTAAAATGTATAATATATGCTTTCATGTTGTGTAATAAATTTTTGATGCTTAAAGTTTCGTTGCCGAATTGAAGAAGAAAGAGAAAGAAACAGCCTTATTAAATTACATTAAATGGCGCTACTTTTCGTGTTGCGTAACAATGCTATTTTTAGAAAGATTAATACGCGATTAACGAATGCAGCGGCCGGCTCCAGGGCGTAGCGATTATTTTTCATTATTTCTTGAAAAACGGGGTGAGTGGTGTCAGTGGTATGATAAACAGAAAAACAGGTTACTGCCTGATCGTTTTGTAATATATCAGGCTCGGCACGAATAAAATAACGGCTCGGCAAGCCTCGTCGTTATTTTATTCTAAGCCTCGCCTGATATATTATAAAACGATCAGGCAGTAACCAGTTATTCTCTATATATCAGGCAATGTTATATCAGGCATATATCAATGCGATGGTATGATAAAATACTGTAAATAATGCTGGTAAGAGTTATAATTATTGGACTATGCGCACCAATCTTCAGTACAACTATCTGGCCATGTATGAAGTGGATATCCAAACAGACTAACAGATTGGAACGTTATAAAAACCAAAACAACTCAACACCAAGATAATTAGATATTCTATGTGTTATATTGCTTATATATGCACTGAAAAGGGGGAAATTTAAAAATGAGCCGCTCTCTGATAAAATGTGGTTTAATGCATTTGCGTAAAGTGGCGTCCCAGACTAGTCTGTGCAGTCTGAAAGGGAGGAACTTAACAAATTTCCACTCACTTAAGTACTCCTGCAAATATAAATTGTCACCCATCGCAGTGATGATATACAGCCATTATCACACACAAAATTAGAAACAAAAATATTGTAAGACAGTAGAAAATAACAGACTCTAACCAGAACAGTCATTGTTTATGTCAAATAACCCAGCAATTGCTTATTCCAAAAAAGTGCAACACATTAGTATTTGTAAAATTAACCTCAAGTTTTGTCAGTTCACTACTTCACATTGTTCCCACATAAAGACCAACACAAGTAGATTCATTTGAGCCATTCTCTGTGAAAAGGGGGTTTCACTTTACGCTTTAATGATATTTTTCGTTTCAAGAAAGTGCCTCCTTGGCAAAAATCAAGTTTAGGCGAAAAGTGTCGTCGCTGATTAGCCTGTGAGGACTGCACAGACTTATCTGGAACGACACTTCATGCACATGCATTATACCCCCTTTTCACAGAGCGCGGCTCATTAATTGAATCAGTAAACTACGTTAACTCTGAGAACACTATTAGAATATTAATAGAATAACGCCTTGCATTTCTGCATAGTATAAACAATGCATATAAATTTTCATGATGAAAAACAGAAAACTGTGAGACAAATTAATGACTTTAGGTACACATGTACAATGATGTAAGTATCCAACATTTGCCAAAGTTAAAGGGCACATAACTCTGTAAAACTTATTGAGACATAAACAAAATCATGCACTTCTAAATACAGCCTGCACAGGCTAATCTGGGATGACACTTTAAACACATTAAGCTCCATTTTCCCAGAGCGAGGCTCATATTAAGTCAACAACTCAGGCAAGGTCCCTCGTTTTTCGATTTCTGAGCATTTGATCTCCAAATCGTAGCAACTGACTGTAAAACAACAATGTAGTGAATAATGTTTTAAATTGTTAACCAGCAGCTGGACGAAGGTGAATGTGTCGATGGCTTTCTCATCCTAGACGAAAATGCCTGCTCTTCCCTGCTTGAAATGTATCACAACAGGGACTACCATTTAACCCTTTACTGGTTAGATACGCACCTGTGTGTGGATTTCTCATCATAGACCAATACTCCTGCCCTACCATGCAGTATCGCTACAGGGACTATCATTTATACATGTTAACACTCATATACAAATTTTGACGATTGTGTTGTCCCTTTGAAATTAACATTAAATTCAGACCTTTCATAATTTATTAAAGTTTTTTAAGGGTTCTTTGCCAACCCTAAGATAATGATGAGCAGCAAACAGCATAAAACTTGAATAGTGTGCTAGTTGTATAATAGCCATTTAAAATTAGCTGCTTAGCAGGAAAAGATTACAGAAGTTGTTAAAAGGTTATGGTTTGTAAACATCATAAAACGTTATATAAACTTATAACAAGATCTTAACCATTGACAACATACCTTATGCTTTATATTACGTGAATAATCCACATATTTTAGTACTATTACTACGATACTTTAAACCTTTTCCACATAAGAAGCAAAGTAAAAATGGGTTTTGCAACCAGAATTAAACCAGATGATCTTCTGAATTATAATTAAATGAAGACTTCTTCTTTCTCAATTTATGTTGATTATTTGTTTGAATGGCACCTTCACTTATATCAGTTGAGTATTTAGTTTCATTTAGTGAGTCATACATAAAACTCCTGTTAAAATATTGAGGGGAAATTTGCATCTTAAAGGGAACTTTTCACTTTTTGGTAAATTAATAACATCAAAAAAGTTCCAGATTCGCAATTTCCGTTGTAGTTATGAAATTTGTGAGGAAACAGGTATATTAATCATTTACCATGATCTAAAATAATCATTATATGCATCTTTTGACGTTTTAAAAACCTGAAAATTATAATGCGTTGCAACGCGAAACGATTGAATAATATGAGGAGTTCTATTGTTGTTGTTATATTGTATGACGCGACGAGGATTGCTTATATAAAGTATAAAATACAACACTCATACAGTTGTAGTATGAGCACGGATGGTCCAGTGGTCTATGCGATAGACATTTTCTCCAGAGGTCAGTGGTTCAAGCCCAGTAGAGGGTTATGTTTTTTTCTTTCTTCAATTTTATTCTTGTTTTTTACAAGAGGTTTTTAGATCCGATGTTTACATTTATTAATATAAAGCATTTAATTACAACTTTAAATATCTCCCAAAATCTGTTAAACATGCCCTTAAAGTAAGCTTATGTCTATTCAGTTCTGAACTTAACTGAACTTTGAGTTGTTAAAATTGATATTGAGAACTGTTATAAACATAGAACAATCTATAAATCTACATCAGACAATATGTTACTTCAGATGATACAAGCGGGCGTGTTAAAGGGACTTCTTAACAGTGTGACAAATGACAATTTTAACCAAAACTATAATAGATAAAAAAAGAATTTATTAATTATATTTATACCAGCGAGATTGCATTAATAGCTGAGTAAAATGTTTAACAAAATATTTTTTTATGGATAATCATGACTCAACATTGGTAAAATTATACAGCTTTTTAAAAACATTTCATCAATAATTTAGAAAATTATTAAATTATTTTTTTGCTGCAAATTATTGAAGCCTGAGTGTTGCGGTGTTTGTATATTAGATTTTGCATCCAAAGGTCACTGGTTTGAATCCTGGGAAATGTTGTTTTTTCATCCTTTTACTTTACTTTATAATTATTTAAATCTATTCAAAATATTAGCTATTTATTGCAATTTACATTTAATGATTTTAAATACCTAAATCTGTGAACAAGTCCCTATAACTGAATGTTAAGAGATATGGATTATACCATTATTATAAATAAAATGGTACGTGCTATCAAGTTTCACCCTATTTTCAGAAAATGGCTTATACCCATATTATTAGCCAAAACGTTATGTGCAATCAAGCGTTTATCCTTAATATAAACGAAATGTTAACCTACAAACAAGATCTTTTCATATCTACGCTTTGTACTTGCCTGTGTGTATTTAAAGTGGGCTGTGGGCTTAAACAGCCAATGTAAAACATTTGCGAGTTTAAAGTTTAGAACATTGATTATTATACTAACTAAAAACTGTGTGTGTGTGTTTATGCAACATATTCTGGTTTCGATAATATAAAATTGTATTTAACAAGAAGAGCCAATATAACAGTGAATGAACAAATTTTTAGTAGGAGGACAGTTCACAAAAAATATTGAAAATGGCAACTTCTGTAGATGCAATTCATAAAAGTTCAGATCAGATTAATCCAGACCAGATGTATGTGAAGAAGAAGTCTGAGTATAATGTGAAAATAGGGAGTGATAAAAGTCAGCATTGCTACATCTCGGGCATTTGCATCTTGCCTAGTGGAGAGGCCATTGTTGCAGATTATACTAATAAGAGAGTGAAAATGTTGAACAAGCATTACAAGGTGTCAAGTGACTTGGAAGTAGGTAGTAATCCGCAGGACATTTGCATTATCTCAACGTTCAGTCAGGTTGCTATATCTAATGGTACTAGTAGTGTTCATTTCATCAATATTATCGATGGGAAGCTGAAGGATTTTTATACCATATGCGAGTTCAAACATGTTGCTCTTGGCATTACCTACCATCAGGGTGATTTGTATATCATCTCAGGCACTGCTCTCTACCAATACACAATGTACTACACAGTCATGTCTACGAGGGATTGGATACATAAGAAAACTCTATATGAGGATACTGGAGGTGGCATTACGGGTAAATTGTGCTGTAAATATAGAAATTGTATATTTCATAGTGTTAATACTGTATATACATTTGACACCTGATGATTCAACCTCGCCAGGAATGACAACAAAAGTTCGAGCAATCTGGAATTCGAGCCAACCGATTTCTAATATACTTTGTTTACTATTGAGATGAATCTGCAACAGATTTACATCTCCAGTGGAAGAGTATTTATACTGGAAAAATTCCGTATAGTAGTGTAATACTTTCTTATTTCGAATTTATAAGAACACAGAATATACTTTATATTTTATTAATAAATATTTTAAAAGCATTACGCATACAAGCAAACAAATATAATATAATAAATGTACATGCATAAGCACTATAAACACATCGCACACATATTTAACAGCACTACATGTATTTGTTCGCTTGTTAGTTGTGAGCGTTAGCTCTCACCTTATTTTAAAGAGCAAGTTTTGAGAGTCAGTCTGCTTTAAACTACGGTAAGGACGATAACCACTGATGTTTCTGCTCTTAGCTACGCTAGGAACGATAACCACTGCATATAGACCTGCACTACCTGCAGTAAAAGTATGCAGAGGACGAATAATATTCTGCTCTATATCGCTAGAAACGATAACCACCGCATCTGCCTGTTTATAAATCACCACTGGTACACTGCAGTCTTGAAGATTGTCTTCTCTTTAAACCCGCTGTTTACATTTAAATCACTTAACAGTTTATCGAGTGTGTATGTAATCAATTATAGTGTTTAACAGCGTGTGCGACGACATTGGCAAGTCTAGTATTTAATGCTGCTTTCAGGGAAACGGTGTTTCATGCATGTTAAATAAGATTAGCCTGTGCAAACTGATTAGCCTGTGAAATGCGCACATTTTGTCTAAGGTATCTCTATAACATAAATATGAGGATAAACAGTGCACACACATCTCGACCTGTGCTTTCAGACACACTTTTCATAAATGTGAATGGGTTGTGTTCATTTCAAACTTGCGATATAAAAAGCTATAACATAATTTTGAAAACTGAATTGCGTCTAAGATTATGCAATAGCGAACATTTTCAGTGCCTTCAGCGCTTTGACTTTTTAATGGCATGATGTCAGTCTGTGTTTTGTTCATGACTCGTCGTATAGATACAAAGTTTTCTATTCCATTAACTTGACACTTTACGTGTTTTGTGTATCTACACAAGGCCAGATTTTATACAAATTACACATTTTACTGTATCCATAAACGATTGAGTCAATACATGTATGCAATTATGGTGTACCTTAAATCAAGCGTTCCTTATCGATTAACAGTGTTGTGCAACATTACCCGAGTTCGAGCCAAACAAACAAAAGAACATGTGAAAATTATGACCGATACTATTAAAACAGCTCAAGCCATCCTGCTAATTCGAGCGATCCAACACAAATTGATATGAATATAGCAATAACAAATTGTTGCTTCAGGAAGAGTTCGAGCCAACCCGAAATTCGAGCCAAGCAAGTTCGAGCCATCGGGTTTCGACTGTATTATATTGTTAATATATTTATATATAATTATTATTTTACATTAAATATAATCACCACCGTGCACGTGTTACACATTAATGAACACTTATATCCCATTTAAATTATGTTAAAGTGTTCATGTCTTCAATGCTGATCTGATTATATAGATACTTGTTCATACTTTGCAGTTTACAAACGTGCAATCAGTCCTGATGGTGACTGGATCTATGTCACCAACTCTGCCCAGAACAAGCTAATTACACTGACCATAGCTGGCACCCTGCTATCAACATTCAGTGACCCTGAACTGAAGGGGCCAAACGATGTACACGTCACACCCACAGGACAAGTCCTTGTCTGTGGTATCAGCTCCCATACTGTCATACAGGTCGACCGTGAGGGGAAAAAGAAACTGGCAACTCTGGCTTCAGAGAACGATGGACTGCGCTACCCAGTGTCTGTCTGCTACAACACCAACACTGACCAGATGATTGTGGGACTATTTGCTAGCAATAACATCAGTGTTATGGAATTGAAATAGCTCATCCATGTGGACAAAAACATGGTTTTAAATGTAATACTACTTTATCTTTGAATATGAACATTGAGACATAGCAGTTTATATCTAGGTCAGGCGTAACCATATTCATACAATTTATCTTTTATTGTTTACAATGAAATACACTTAAATTTGAAAATTAATTGCTTATATGCTCTAAAGTGTAACATTGAAAATGAGAATGCATGAAACTTTTCATCTTCCATGTTGTTTTCTTTGTTTTTATATTTTTTTTATTACAAGCAGTAAGCAAACACAGCTCTGCAGCAAAATATGCGACCTGACGTGATATTATGGTTATTGAAGTGTACTCAATCACTATTGAGCTTGCATATATCTGATAATGTTGTTGAATGAAATGTTAGAATGGGTTGAGCTATCTGGTAATAAGGCGGGATAGACACAATATGCATGTATCATGAATAATGTTATTCATGCGCTGTGTAACTCGAATACACCGTTGTCGACTGCCTACACAATATCTGCCGTTGCAAAAGGTGCATCAACAAAATAAAACAATGAAAATAAGCGTGATTATTCAATATGTCAAATAAATTATTATTTTATACCTTACTGTCAATTATCAATGTTCATTTAAGACTGATAATTAAAAAATTAGTTTGTTACAATTAGTTTGTAAAAAAATGACTTCTTTAAGCTTTTTAATGAAAATAAGGCAAATCTTTGATGCTGTGAGGTTGTTCTATGCAGGTAGTAGGATTTGTTTGTAATGTATGTGGTGAATCAAATGTGCTCATAATTTACATGCCATTAATATATCTTGTTCAAATGTGCTCTATTTGATATACCTGTAGTTGGGTGGATTATAACTATGTAAAGTGTGCTTCAATTTATTAAATAAATGATGTTTTGTGCTTTGACATGTTTGATTGTCATGACTTCCTATAGTGATATGTGTATACAAGCTTATGATAAGTGATAAAATGTGCTTTGTTATCATTAAATGACATTTAAACAAGAGTTCCAAACTGTCAGAAGATACGACCGTTTGGAGGTTGTGGACACCATGCTAAATGCTTGAAATGCACTAAATGACCTCTAGACCTAGTTTTTGGACCCGGCATGACCCATATTTGAACTTGACCTAGATATAATTTAGACACAATTTCTGGGAAAATTTGGTGAAGATCGGAAGGGAACTACTTCAATTAGAGAGCGGACACCATGCTTAATCCTTGAAATGCACTAGGTGACCCCGTGACCTAGTTTTTGACCCGGAATGACCGATATTTGAACTAAATCTAGATATTGGCTAGGTACAACTTCTGACCAAATTTTGTAAAGATCGGATGAAAACTACTTCAATTAGTGAGAGGACACGATGCCGAATGCTTAAAATGCACAAAGTGACCTCGTGACCTAGGTTTTGACCCGGCAAGATCCATATTTAAACTTGATCTAGATATTATTTAGACACAACTTCTGAAGAAACTTAGTGAAGATCGGATGAAAACTACTTCAATTAGAGAGAAGACACCATGCTAAATCCTTGAAATGCACACAGTGACCCCGTGACCTAGTTTTAGATTCGGCATGACCGATATTTGAACGACCTAGATATCATTTAGACACAACTTTTTATAAAATTTAGTGAAGATCGGATGAAAACTACTTCAGTTAGAGAGCAGACACCATTCTAAATCCTTAAAATGCACTAAATGACCCCGTGACCTAGTATTTGACCCGGCATGACCCATATTCGAACATGATCTAGATATTGTTTAGATACAACATCTTTATAAGTTTGATGAAGATCGGATGAAAACTATTTGAATTAGAGAGTGGACACTGCTGTTGATGCCGCCGCCGCCCACCCGCCCGCCAAGGGTGAAACTATAATACGTCCCGTTTGTTCAAAACGGGCGTATTAAAATGCAATAGTTTATATTTTCATTTGATAACCAGTGTTCACAACCGACAGAGGAAAACTGGTTGGCTCAAAAACATATAGTCCAGTGTGAGCCCTGTGTAGGAAGGCATGATAAGGTGACTTTGACATAAACTGCCGAAAATCAAATCAAAAATAATATTGGCATTTTATTTAATAACACACCATAATATACCGTCCAGCGTCCGGAGATTTCAGCACTGAAATACTTCATGACACAATTGTCAAATTGACGATTGTCAATTTTGTTCATCACAGATTAGAAAACTACAAGAAAAATATACAGAATAAAGCATATTAACACTTCTAGAATAGGTGTACTTAAACATATGTGTTCTTATAAATAATCAATGTTTAAAATTGATAAAAATTAAAAACGGTTTAAATACACCGGCAAAACAATAGAATAATGTGGAATGTTTCAATTGCTTTGGTTAAAATGCGTGTCCAGTCTAGACGTGAATCAATAACATATCCTAGTATACGCATAATTGTACATGACAGTCAGGATAGTTGCTTGGTTACAGCGGTAGCTTTTTGATCCGCACCACTGAGGTTCAAATCCCAGTAGGGTTCACATTTATAATTCATTTGTTTTAGCGACAGCTGCAATGATTGTTACACTTTTGCTATTTTAATTATTCTGTGATAAACTTAAAAAAAAAATCCGTAAAAAGTTTGTTTAAAGCCATAGACAAATTGCAAAAATAAGAAATCAAGTGAGATTAGTGCAAAGAACTGCCAACTTAAGGTTAAGTTCACATAGGTTAACCAGCGGGTCACTGAAACTGAACATTCAGATCAGTATATTGCCTCAATGTTTGACTAAACTGACACAGAAATGGAAGTCTTGGGAAATGCTGTACTTTGGCATAGAAGAATTACGGTGCCTAATCATTACGGATAATACAGGAAACATTTGTAGTTTTCCGGATAATACGCGAAACGGCAACGGATCATATCGGAAAATAAACAAGGTAAAATGCAGGGTGCGCCTAGTATTGAAGGTGAAATAGGCCAAAAAACCGCGTTAAAATTCCAGATAGTTTTGCTCACGGAACAGTATGGTGTTTCAGCTAATGGTCTACTTCAAAATGCGTTATGTAAATATCAAAACGAACGAAAACAAATTAACCATACCTACCTCATAGTCATAAAATAGTTTAAAATACTTGCTTTTTTGTAACTGGGAGAAAAACCCCATATAATACTACTACTTTACATTGTTGCTATAATCATTCAGAATTATAATGAAATTGAAGAAAATTACTGGCAACTTCACAAACGTGAGTATTAACCTTTTAAAAGGGTCGCATATTGATTTCACGGGCACCGGATAACACACGAAACCACAATATACTGGCACCGGATAATTTCCAGAAACACAACACTGGATAATACACGAAATCCATTGATACATTTACAGATTATTACGTGCTTTTCAGCATGTTTTACAAACAACATGTTCATATCGTATGTTAAACGTTTAATATAGTACTTGAAGTTGATGACGAATTTTGAACTACCGGTATGGCTGCAATTTCCAGGCATGTGCTTGTAACCGAAAGATATTCATAACGACAGGCGTATAAAGGTTTCTAGATTGTGGGCGACCAAAAACGTACCGTAATAACTAAACGCAGATATTTGTTACGCGTAATATTTCAGGTAAGAAAAGCTTATGATCTTAACTTCCATGTATTGCGCGATAGACATTAAAGCATCCATGAAATATCATTTCACTAGTACCACATTTCGTATATTTAAATTCCATTAAACCGCTAGATTTATGTTCATTCTACTTTGATTCTTAGGAGATGGCTGCATTAATGTAATTTGATTTGGTGTATATTTCGTTGTTTACAGAAATTATGCATTTGATTCACCATCGAAGCGAGGAAAGCGGCGACGAAAATCTAAACGGTCAGATATAAGTAAACCGCATGAAGTCGCAAGGGGCTGTTTGCCGATACGCTGCCACCCCAAATGTGATTAATCGAAGATTCTGCCGCCAGCCACTCGTCTTGGCATAACATTGCAGGACAATATGATAGTGTAAATTTAACTCTGTCAACCTAAAAAGAGACATTGGATCTAACTTAATTTGGTTGAGTCAGTGTTCGAACCTGCAACTAAAACATTAGGAGACCAAACTGTTCAACACGGAATAGAACGAACTATGCTTGACACTGTAATAATTTTTTTTATTCAGTACAATGTTTTTAGTTAATTCCTGCTTGCATGGTTTATACTAAAAGTTCATTACTTTACAAACACTTCAAGAATGTGTCTTTCAAAGTTATAGACAGACAAGTTTTAAACGTATAACTACAAAATTTCAAAAAGTTTTGTACAAATACAAGTCAATAAAGTTAAACTTTACCTCAAATCATAGACTGCGACGTTGTGAAACTCTTTTCTTAATCAACTCAAATCTTTGTTTTGAATATTTTTTTAAATAAAGTGTAATTTATATAAAGAAATAAATACACTTTTATTAAAATATTTTAAAATTATGTCATTTTACATAAAAAGATGTCTGAAATGGTAACATATATATACATTGTAAAGAAGACAAGATAAGGGATATCATCTTTTTATGTTGGTTTATTTTTAATTGACATGACCACTGTTTCCTAACAGTATTAATACAATAATTATGGAACTCGACAAATACAGGTTTCCAATAAGTAGTACACTGGATACCACTTTCGGCACAGCTTCACTATTTTTAAGAGTGATAAATGATTCGATCTACCCACATGCATATAATCATCAAGACAATTGCCAAGCAATGTAAGTCCCTTTTTACTTTTCTTAAATTTAACCCATCAATTGTTCAACAAAACATCGGTTATTCGAGTACATTCGACATTTTAACGAAATCGAAAATTCAATCTATCCAGTTTCATTCAATTTATCCCAACACTGTTATTCACATTCATAATCCATCGTAAACACAGACACTAATCGTTCGATGATTAAACAATATTAAACTGTTAAATAAAAACCATCCAAGTCCGAATTGTTGTTGTCCTTAAATCTAAAGCGTCTACTCTAGCGTGTTTTGTCATTTAAATTACGTCACATGAGATACGTCATAAATTGTGTAATCAATTAAATGAAAATATAAGTACGGAAAGCTGGTTTTTCATAAATTTTAGACAAGAACCAAAATAGTATGATTGTATGACTCAAAACCTGTGCCCATCTATAATGTAGTATAAAAGTAAGATATATATTACAGACGTTAAATACCCGGCTGAGCCGGGCCGGGCAGTGATAATCTGCCCCAGGTCGCTAAAGCCATCGGGCCGTTAAGCTTCCTGCGGGCCGATTATCACTGCTCGGCCCGGCTCAGCCGTGTATTATCCTCTCAATTATCCATCGCAAACACACACACTCGTTAACTCGTCCAACGACTGCGTACCCAATGACCTGAATGACGCAATCAGGGGTGAAAGGCCAAAAAAGTAGTCCCTATGTTCTAAAAATATCTGTGGAATAAACCTTATCTAAAAATATCCGTGGAGAAAATCTTATCTTTTCTGTATGAGTCCTATTTTGTTTTATAAAATCATTTAGCTGTAGGATAAAATAAATTATCCATCCCAGACTCAAGATTATATCTGTTTTTATTACTAGGATAACAGTTACAGATAAAAACACACAACTTTCATTCTTCTCTTCAGTCTCTGCAATTTTAACGAAAAAACATAGGTTGGCTGTTACATTCTGAAATAAATGATCATAATTGTAGCTAGTGTTCCGACGTCATGGGTTTGAGCCTTTCAACTGGCACACTTTTCCTCCGTGGTTACTTTACACATGCCATGGGCATAGCCGTTAATCAAAGCAGGATAAATTGTTCCATTTAAGTTTAAAGTTAATGATACTCAGAAATTTTACAATTACTCAGTCCACTGCTATATCCAATCCAAGAAATATCGAACAGTAGACCTAAGTCAATTGAATTTACTTATCAACTGAGACTATACTTACCACATTATATCACGAACTTCAAAGTCAGATGTTAGGGCACTGAAGTCTGAAACAAAAAGAATACAGTTATCAGTGAATTATAAAATGAAAACTTTTCTATGTTAAACATACATTGTGTAAAAATAAAATAGATACTAGCTCTAAATGTTGATCATGAATTAATCCAAAAACGACAAATACCTAACTATGTGTGCATTTAAAAAAGGGATATTGTAAACAATGGAAGTATCACGATTGGGAAGTATTTCTAAATCTTAACCGAAGGTTACACACAACTTATTTCCCCTAATATTAAATATAATCATCAATTATAATTATAATCACACAAAAGAAAAACAATGGTTAAAAAAAAACAAATTATACGACAACAATCATATTTTACAATACACACTGCTGAACTGGTCTTACAACTTTCTTTTTCAAATTGTTGTCGAATCGCGTATATAAATTTTATATTAATACAATCAACGGGTTCTTATTTCTCATAAATATTGCTGTTTAATCGGTCGTTCAACAATAATACGCGTTCTACATGAGATTTGTTAAGATCCAATTCCATTTGTTACCTTAAATGCCTAGTTTTAGTAACCTTTTTTAGCGTAGGGTCAAGACATTTTTAATGCGTTAAGACAGTGGTCAGGGCTGAGGGACGAGAAGTAACAGACCCATTTCATTTAACCATATAAAATCAAGAAATTCTTTAAATGATGACCATATCAGCAGAATCCAATAATTCTTTAAACGTGCTATACATGTACTTAAATTCATTGGTCTAGGCTAGTATCCGGTACCTACTTCATGCATTAGTCGGTGCCAGCAATCGACATATAAAATACTTTTTTCTACAATCTAAACCGTCACTCATTATGGCAATGATTTCTCAAAAATTATGCTGCCTTTTTCGTAAGGAAACTAGCTCACAAGTTTAAAATTTATATGGACCAATATCTGCATTTCACATTCGTTTCCAAAGGATCTGTGCATAAACTGTTGGGCAATGTAGGTTCCCACTGCAAATTGACGTTTTTGTTACTGATCACGAGTATACAATTTACTGAATGAATGTCTTAGTTGTTCCGTGGAATATTGGTTTGGTAAAAAATGTTAACTTAAAAAAGAGAATATTGAAAAAAAGTACACACATCAAAACAATCAATATTTACTGATATGATCCGATGCCGTTTCGGGTATTAGCTGGACACGAACAAATGATTCCAGTTTTATCCGTATTGGTTAGCCACCATGAGTAATTAAAGATTTTCCAAACTACAAGAAACAGACCAAAGACCAAAAGAAAAACACAGAACGTGACATCAAATTTCACGCTAAACTCTTATGTTTTACGGGATACCAGAAGCACATGTATGTCATACTGAAACCTATTTTTAAGTCCTCATCAAAGCCGCAAATAAGTTCATGCAGCTAGATGGTCTGTTTACTATTAACTAAGCATACCACAAAGGCCAGCGAGGTCAGACCCCGCGCCAGAGAGCCTGACTAAGTGTGGCTAAATTGCACTATGATACCCCGCGCCATAGAGCCTGACGTAGTGTGGCTAAATTTCACTATGATACCCCGCGCCATAGAGCCTGACTTATTGTGGCTAAATTACACTATGATACCCCGCGCCAAAGAGCCTGACTTATTGTGGCTAAATTGCACTATGATACCCCGCGCCATAGAGCCTGACATATTGTGGCTAAATTGCACTATGATACCCCGTGCCATAGATCCTGACTTATTGTGGCTAAATTGCACTATGATAAAAGAGGTTGTCTGGAGTGCTTTGCTCGAGGCCAAAACCGACGTGTTCACAACCGCGCTACATTGTTTTTTTAATTTGTGGTATTACTAAAGACAATTTGCTTCGCAAATAGTCTAAAAGGCTCTCAAAACTTTAAACCATGGTAAGTTTAAATAAAAGTTGAAACTTGGAACAGCAGAATCCTGGTAAGTGAAATCTTACACTAAGGCTTGAAAGCATAATTGCGTGTAGCAATCAAACTTATACTATTTGTCTACTTAAAATTTACTACGGGTATTTAGTTAATTGTAAGTTGATACAATTAATCATGCAATTTGAACCAAATTGCAAGAAATATTAAATAGACTGAATGTGGCAAGTTAACATTAGAAGTTTTGCAATTATTTATCATTATGTACATGTATGCTAGATTTTATTCTTACTTTATTTACGAAACTGTATGTAAGATTTATTCTAACTTTATATACAACAATATCTTCGGTCTGCAAACCAGCAAAGATAATACACTAACCACGATATCTCTAGACAGGGCATCCTATATTCCAGGCCCTGCATCTGAAAAAAGTAACAAAAACTAAACTAAAATTGCACTTTTATAGCTTATACACTGCAGTTTGCAATCTGGTATCAAGCGTTAAAGTACAAGCAACCATATACTTATTTACATGACTTGTATTAGTTAAAAGAACTGACAAAGGAGATCAACTCCATAGACGATTTAGCTAGAGTTATGATTCTTATGCACTGCCATCAACCATTTATCGACGCATGAAGCATGAGTTCGAACGTCTAAATGGCTCTAACTAAAATGAGCGGATATAAAAAATATAAAAAGTAAATGCTAATACTGTAAATAGTGAGGATATGATAATTATTTTATATTTATTTTTAAATATAATATTATATATTATAATTATTTAATAAAAGAGTTATAATTCTTGGGTTCTGCGCTCCAATCTACATGTAATATATCCATGCATGAAGTAGATTCTTGAACACATTTGAACGTTATAAAAACAAAAACAACTGAACAACAAGATAATTAGATCTTCTAAGTGTTATACTGCTAATTTCAGCACTGAGAAGGGAGATATTAACATACGAGCGGCGCTCTAGGAAAATGTGGTTTAATGAATGTGCATAAAATGTTTTCCTAGATTAGCCTGTGCAGTTTACACAGGCTAATCAGGGATGACACTTACATCCTTAACTGATTTTTCCTGTGTGTGCACAGGCTAATCAGGGATGACTCCCTCCGCTTTTATGATAGTTTTCGTTTCAAAAAAGTTTCTTCTTCGCAATAATCAAGTTTAGACGGAAAGTGTCGTCCCTGATTAGCCTGTGCGGACTGCAAATGATAATCTGGGACGACACTTTACGCACATGCATTAAAACCCCTTTTCACAGAGCGTTCATTTATTCAATCAATAAACTAAGTTCAAGGGCACATAACTATGAGAACAATATTGTAAAATACATGAAATAACATCTTGCACTTCTAAATAGTATAAACAATACATATGTACAGTTTCATGATGATGCACAGACGAGAAACAAATTTAAGGGGACTTTCCATGTTTTGGTAAATTGACAAAAAGAAGATATTTGTGAGGAAACAGAAATACTGAACATTTACCATGCTCTAAAATTTCCATTATATGCATCTTTGACGATTAAAAATCCTGAAAATTATCAAGTGTTGCAATGCGAAACGATTGAATAATTTGAAGAGTTCTGTCGTTTTTGTTCTACATGTATATTTTGACACTACCAGGATTGCTTATATAAAGTATAAAAAACAATACTCATAGTATGAGCATGGATTGCCGAGTGGTCTATGCGATAGACTTTTACTCCAGGGGTCAGTGGTTCAAGCCCAGTTGATGGTTACTTTTTTTCTTTCTTTTTTTTACAAGAGTTTTTTTTTAGATCCGATGTTTACATTTATTAATATAAAGCATTAAATGACAAAGTTAAATATCTGCCAAAATATGTGAAAAGGTCCCTTTAAAGTAAACTTATGTCTGCAAGTTTGTTTGTTATAAACATAGACCAATCTATAAATCTACACTTGTAACTTCAGATGACAGAAGCGGGCGTATTAAAAGGGATTTGTTTACAGTGTGGCAAATCACAATTTTCTCCGAAATTGTAATAGTTTAAAAAGAATTTATAAATTATATTCATACCAGCGAGATTGCATTAATAACTAGTAAAATGTTTAGCAAAATATTATATATTTTACAGTATTTTAAAAACAGTTCATCAATAATTTGGAAAATATGTGTATTACTAATAGAGATTTTTATTATTTTTTCGCTGCAAAGTATTCAAGCCTGAGTGTTGTAGTGTTTTGTGTATTAGATTTTGCCTCCAAAGGTTACTGGTTTGAATCCTAGGCAATGTTTTGTTCAACCTTTTTCCTTGAGTTTATAATTATTTAAGTATATTCAAAATATTAGATATTTGTTAAAATTTACATTTAATGAATTTAAATATTAAATCTGTGAACAAGTCCCTTTAACTGAATGCATGCAATAAAGTTTTACCATATTTTCAGAAAATGATTTATACGCATATTATCAGCCAAAATGTAATGTGCAATCAAGTTTCACCCTATTTTCAGAAAACAGTTTATATCCGTTTTATCAGCGAAATGTTTACCTACATATACGATCTTTTCGTATTTTCGCTTTGTGCTTTCCGTTTGTAGTTGAAGTGTTGTGGGCTTAAACAGCCAATATAAAACATGTGCTAGTTTAAAGTTTATAACAGTGATTATTGTACTAGCTTTAAACTGTGTGTGTTTCTTTATGCAACATATTCTGGTTTTAATAAAATACAATTCAATTTATCAAGAAGAGCCAATATAAAAGTGAATACACAACTTTTTAGTAGGAGGACAGTTCACAATAAATATTGACAATGGCAACTTTTGTAGACGCAATTCATAACAGTTCAGATCAGATAAATCCAGACCAGATGTATGTGAAGAAAAAGTCGGAGTATAATGTGAAAATAGCACGTGACACACGTCAGCATTGCTACATCTCGGGCATTTGCATATTGCCTAGTGGTGAGACCATTGTTGCAGATTATACCAATAAGAGAGTGAAAATGTTGGACAAGCATTACAATGTGTCAAGTGACTTGGAAGTAGAAAGTAATCCGCAGGACATTTGCCAACTCTCACCCTGTCGAGTGGCTGTAACTTTTAAACGTTTAACTTTTAACACAGTTCAATTTATCAAAGTGAGCAACGGGAAGCTGGTGATTGGGAACAAGTTTGGTGAAGAATATGATTATCCTAGCAAGTTACAGTTACAACATGCTGCCCTTGGCATTACTTACCATCAGGGTGATTTGTATATTACCTCAGGCACTGCTCTCTACCACTACACCCTCACTGGGCGCAATTGGCAACCTAACCGATCCCTATATGAGGATACTGAAGGTGGCATTACAGGTAAGATGTGTTGTAAATATATGAAGTGTATATTTTATTTTGTAAATACATGTATATACAGTGGAAACCTGATGGCTAAAACTCGCCAGAACTGACAACAAAAGTTCGAGCCATCCAATTTCTAATGTACACAAACACAACACTGGATAATACACGAAATCCATTGATACATTTACAGATTATTACGTGCTTTTCAGCATGTTTTACAAACAACATGTTCATATCGTATGTTAAACGTTTAATATAGTACTTGAAGTTGATGACGAATTTTGAACTACCGGTATGGCTGCAATTTCCAGGCATGTGCTTGTAACCGAAAGATATTCATAACGACAGGCGTATAAAGGTTTCTAGATTGTGGGCGACCAAAAACGTACCGTAATAACTAAACGCAGATATTTGTTACGCGTAATATTTCAGGTAAGAAAAGCTTATGATCTTAACTTCCATGTATTGCGCGATAGACATTAAAGCATCCATGAAATATCATTTCACTAGTACCACATTTCGTATATTTAAATTCCATTAAACCGCTAGATTTATGTTCATTCTACTTTGATTCTTAGGAGATGGCTGCATTAATGTAATTTGATTTGGTGTATATTTCGTTGTTTACAGAAATTATGCATTTGATTCACCATCGAAGCGAGGAAAGCGGCGACGAAAATCTAAACGGTCCGATATAAGTAAACCGCATGAAGTCGCAAGGGGCTGTTTGCCGATACGCTGCCACCCCAAATGTGATTAATCGAAGATTCTGCCGCCAGCCACTCGTCTTGGCATAACATTGCAGGACAATATGATAGTGTAAATTTAACTCTGTCAACCTAAAAAGAGACATTGGATCTAACTTAATTTGGTTGAGTCAGTGTTCGAACCTGCAACTAAAACATTAGGAGACCAAACTGTTCAACACGGAATAGAACGAACTATGCTTGACACTGTAATAATTTTTTTTATTCAGTACAATGTTTTTAGTTAATTCCTGCTTGCATGGTTTATACTAAAAGTTCATTACTTTACAAACACTTCAAGAATGTGTCTTTCAAAGTTATAGACAGACAAGTTTTAAACGTATAACTACAAAATTTCAAAAAGTTTTGTACAAATACAAGTCAATAAAGTTAAACTTTACCTCAAATCATAGACTGCGACGTTGTGAAACTCTTTTCTTAATCAACTCAAATCTTTGTTTTGAATATTTTTTTAAATAAAGTGTAATTTATATAAAGAAATAAATACACTTTTATTAAAATATTTTAAAATTATGTCATTTTACATAAAAAGATGTCTGAAATGGTAACATATATATACATTGTAAAGAAGACAAGATAAGGGATATCATCTTTTTATGTTGGTTTATTTTTAATTGACATGACCACTGTTTCCTAACAGTATTAATACAATAATTATGGAACTCGACAAATACAGGTTTCCAATAAGTAGTACACTGGATACCACTTTCGGCACAGCTTCACTATTTTTAAGAGTGATAAATGATTCGGTCTACCCACATGCATATAATCATCAAGACAATTGCCAAGCAATGTAAGTCCCTTTTTACTTTTCTTAAATTTAACCCATCAATTGTTCAACAAAACATCGGTTATTCGAGTACATTCGACATTTTAACGAAATCGAAAATTCAATCTATCCAGTTTCATTCAATTTATCCCAACACTGTTATTCACATTCATAATCCATCGTAAACACAGACACTAATCGTTCGATGATTAAACAATATTAAACTGTTAAATAAAAACCATCCAAGTCCGAATTGTTGTTGTCCTTAAATCTAAAGCGTCTACTCTAGCGTGTTTTGTCATTTAAATTACGTCACATGAGATACGTCATAAATTGTGTAATCAATTAAATGAAAATATAAGTACGGAAAGCTGGTTTTTCATAAATTTTAGACAAGAACCAAAATAGTATGATTGTATGACTCAAAACCTGTGCCCATCTATAATGTAGTATAAAAGTAAGATATATATTACAGACGTTAAATACCCGGCTGAGCCGGGCCGGGCAGTGATAATCTGCCCCAGGTCGCTAAAGCCATCGGGCCGTTAAGCTTCCTGCGGGCCGATTATCACTGCTCGGCCCGGCTCAGCCGTGTATTATCCTCTCAATTATCCATCGCAAACACACACACTCGTTAACTCGTCCAACGACTGCGTACCCAATGACCTGAATGACGCAATCAGGGGTGAAAGGCCAAAAAAGTAGTCCCTATGTTCTAAAAATATCTGTGGAATAAACCTTATCTAAAAATATCCGTGGAGAAAATCTTATCTTTTCTGTATGAGTCCTATTTTGTTTTATAAAATCATTTAGCTGTAGGATAAAATAAATTATCCATCCCAGACTCAAGATTATATCTGTTTTTATTACTAGGATAACAGTTACAGATAAAAACACACAACTTTCATTCTTCTCTTCAGTCTCTGCAATTTTAACGAAAAAACATAGGTTGGCTGTTACATTCTGAAATAAATGATCATAATTGTAGCTAGTGTTCCGACGTCATGGGTTTGAGCCTTTCAACTGGCACACTTTTCCTCCGTGGTTACTTTACACATGCCATGGGCATAGCCGTTAATCAAAGCAGGATAAATTGTTCCATTTAAGTTTAAAGTTAATGATACTCAGAAATTTTACAATTACTCAGTCCACTGCTATATCCAATCCAAGAAATATCGAACAGTAGACCTAAGTCAATTGAATATACTTATCAACTGAGACTATACTTACCACATTATATCACGAACTTCAAAGTCAGATGTTAGGGCACTGAAGTCTGAAACAAAAAGAATACAGTTATCAGTGAATTATAAAATGAAAACTTTTCTATGTTAAACATACATTGTGTAAAAATAAAATAGATACTAGCTCTAAATGTTGATCATGAATTAATCCAAAAACGACAAATACCTAACTATGTGTGCATTTAAAAAAGGGATATTGTAAACAATGGAAGTATCACGATTGGGAAGTATTTCTAAATCTTAACCGAAGGTTACACACAACTTATTTCCCCTAATATTAAATATAATCATCAATTATAATTATAATCACACAAAAGAAAAACAATGGTTAAAAAAAAACAAATTATACGACAACAATCATATTTTACAATACACACTGCTGAACTGGTCTTACAACTTTCTTTTTCAAATTGTTGTCGAATCGCGTATATAAATTTTATATTAATACAATCAACGGGTTCTTATTTCTCATAAATATTGCTGTTTAATCGGTCGTTCAACAATAATACGCGTTCTACATGAGATTTGTTAAGATCCAATTCCATTTGTTACCTTAAATGCCTAGTTTTAGTAACCTTTTTTAGCGTAGGGTCAAGACATTTTTAATGCGTTAAGACAGTGGTCAGGGCTGAGGGACGAGAAGTAACAGACCCATTTCATTTAACCATATAAAATCAAGAAATTCTTTAAATGATGACCATATCAGCAGAATCCAATAATTCTTTAAACGTGCTATACATGTACTTAAATTCATTGGTCTAGGCTAGTATCCGGTACCTACTTCATGCATTAGTCGGTGCCAGCAATCGACATATAAAATACTTTTTTCTACAATCTAAACCGTCACTCATTATGGCAATGATTTCTCAAAAATTATGCTGCCTTTTTCGTAAGGAAACTAGCTCACAAGTTTAAAATTTATATGGACCAATATCTGCATTTCACATTCGTTTCCAAAGGATCTGTGCATAAACTGTTGGGCAATGTAGGTTCCCACTGCAAATTGACGTTTTTGTTACTGATCACGAGTATACAATTTACTGAATGAATGTCTTAGTTGTTCCGTGGAATATTGGTTTGGTAAAAAATGTTAACTTAAAAAAGAGAATATTGAAAAAAAGTACACACATCAAAACAATCAATATTTACTGATATGATCCGATGCCGTTTCGGGTATTAGCTGGACACGAACAAATGATTCCAGTTTTATCCGTATTGGTTAGCCACCATGAGTAATTAAAGATTTTCCAAACTACAAGAAACAGACCAAAGACCAAAAGAAAAACACAGAACGTGACATCAAATTTCACGCTAAACTCTTATGTTTTACGGGATACCAGAAGCACATGTATGTCATACTGAAACCTATTTTTAAGTCCTCATCAAAGCCGCAAATAAGTTCATGCAGCTAGATGGTCTGTTTACTATTAACTAAGCATACCACAAAGGCCAGCGAGGTCAGACCCCGCGCCAGAGAGCCTGACTAAGTGTGGCTAAATTGCACTATGATACCCCGCGCCATAGAGCCTGACGTAGTGTGGCTAAATTTCACTATGATACCCCGCGCCATAGAGCCTGACTTATTGTGGCTAAATTACACTATGATACCCCGCGCCAAAGAGCCTGACTTATTGTGGCTAAATTGCACTATGATACCCCGCGCCATAGAGCCTGACATATTGTGGCTAAATTGCACTATGATACCCCGTGCCATAGATCCTGACTTATTGTGGCTAAATTGCACTATGATAAAAGAGGTTGTCTGGAGTGCTTTGCTCGAGGCCAAAACCGACGTGTTCACAACCGCGCTACATTGTTTTTTTAATTTGTGGTATTACTAAAGACAATTTGCTTCGCAAATAGTCTAAAAGGCTCTCAAAACTTTAAACCATGGTAAGTTTAAATAAAAGTTGAAACTTGGAACAGCAGAATCCTGGTAAGTGAAATCTTACACTAAGGCTTGAAAGCATAATTGCGTGTAGCAATCAAACTTATACTATTTGTCTACTTAAAATTTACTACGGGTATTTAGTTAATTGTAAGTTGATACAATTAATCATGCAATTTGAACCAAATTGCAAGAAATATTAAATAGACTGAATGTGGCAAGTTAACATTAGAAGTTTTGCAATTATTTATCATTATGTACATGTATGCTAGATTTTATTCTTACTTTATTTACGAAACTGTATGTAAGATTTATTCTAACTTTATATACAACAATATCTTCGGTCTGCAAACCAGCAAAGATAATACACTAACCACGATATCTCTAGACAGGGCATCCTATATTCCAGGCCCTGCATCTGAAAAAAGTAACAAAAACTAAACTAAAATTGCACTTTTATAGCTTATACACTGCAGTTTGCAATCTGGTATCAAGCGTTAAAGTACAAGCAACCATATACTTATTTACATGACTTGTATTAGTTAAAAGAACTGACAAAGGAGATCAACTCCATAGACGATTTAGCTAGAGTTATGATTCTTATGCACTGCCATCAACCATTTATCGACGCATGAAGCATGAGTTCGAACGTCTAAATGGCTCTAACTAAAATGAGCGGATATAAAAAATATAAAAAGTAAATGCTAATACTGTAAATAGTGAGGATATGATAATTATTTTATATTTATTTTTAAATATAATATTATATATTATAATTATTTAATAAAAGAGTTATAATTCTTGGGTTCTGCGCTCCAATCTACATGTAATATATCCATGCATGAAGTAGATTCTTGAACACATTTGAACGTTATAAAAACAAAAACAACTGAACAACAAGATAATTAGATCTTCTAAGTGTTATACTGCTAATTTCAGCACTGAGAAGGGAGATATTAACATACGAGCGGCGCTCTAGGAAAATGTGGTTTAATGAATGTGCATAAAATGTTTTCCTAGATTAGCCTGTGCAGTTTACACAGACTAATCAGGGATGACACTTACATCCTTAACTGATTTTTCCTGTGTGTGCACAGGCTAATCAGGGATGACTCCCTCCGCTTTTATGATAGTTTTCGTTTCAAAAAAGTTTCTTCTTCGCAATAATCAAGTTTAGACGGAAAGTGTCGTCCCTGATTAGCCTGTGCGGACTGCAAATGATAATCTGGGACGACACTTTACGCACATGCATTAAAACCCCTTTTCACAGAGCGTTCATTTATTCAATCAATAAACTAAGTTCAAGGGCACATAACTATGAGAACAATATTGTAAAATACATGAAATAACATCTTGCACTTCTAAATAGTATAAACAATACATATGTACAGTTTCATGATGATGCACAGACGAGAAACAAATTTAAGGGGACTTTCCATGTTTTGGTAAATTGACAAAAAGAAGATATTTGTGAGGAAACAGAAATACTGAACATTTACCATGCTCTAAAATTTCCATTATATGCATCTTTGACGATTAAAAATCCTGAAAATTATCAAGTGTTGCAATGCGAAACGATTGAATAATTTGAAGAGTTCTGTCGTTTTTGTTCTACATGTATATTTTGACACTACCAGGATTGCTTATATAAAGTATAAAAAACAATACTCATAGTATGAGCATGGATTGCCGAGTGGTCTATGCGATAGACTTTTACTCCAGGGGTCAGTGGTTCAAGCCCAGTTGATGGTTACTTTTTTTCTTTCTTTTTTTTACAAGAGTTTTTTTTTAGATCCGATGTTTACATTTATTAATATAAAGCATTAAATGACAAAGTTAAATATCTGCCAAAATATGTGAAAAGGTCCCTTTAAAGTAAACTTATGTCTGCAAGTTTGTTTGTTATAAACATAGACCAATCTATAAATCTACACTTGTAACTTCAGATGACAGAAGCGGGCGTATTAAAAGGGATTTGTTTACAGTGTGGCAAATCACAATTTTCTCCGAAATTGTAATAGTTTAAAAAGAATTTATAAATTATATTCATACCAGCGAGATTGCATTAATAACTAGTAAAATGTTTAGCAAAATATTATATATTTTACAGTATTTTAAAAACAGTTCATCAATAATTTGGAAAATATGTGTATTACTAATAGAGATTTTTATTATTTTTTCGCTGCAAAGTATTCAAGCCTGAGTGTTGTAGTGTTTTGTGTATTAGATTTTGCCTCCAAAGGTTACTGGTTTGAATCCTAGGCAATGTTTTGTTCAACCTTTTTCCTTGAGTTTATAATTATTTAAGTATATTCAAAATATTAGATATTTGTTAAAATTTACATTTAATGAATTTAAATATTAAATCTGTGAACAAGTCCCTTTAACTGAATGCATGCAATAAAGTTTTACCATATTTTCAGAAAATGATTTATACGCATATTATCAGCCAAAATGTAATGTGCAATCAAGTTTCACCCTATTTTCAGAAAACAGTTTATATCCGTTTTATCAGCGAAATGTTTACCTACATATACGATCTTTTCGTATTTTCGCTTTGTGCTTTCCGTTTGTAGTTGAAGTGTTGTGGGCTTAAACAGCCAATATAAAACATGTGCTAGTTTAAAGTTTATAACAGTGATTATTGTACTAGCTTTAAACTGTGTGTGTTTCTTTATGCAACATATTCTGGTTTTAATAAAATACAATTCTATTTATCAAGAAGAGCCAATATAAAAGTGAATACACAACTTTTTAGTAGGAGGACAGTTCACAATAAATATTGACAATGGCAACTTTTGTAGACGCAATTCATAACAGTTCAGATCAGATAAATCCAGACCAGATGTATGTGAAGAAAAAGTCGGAGTATAATGTGAAAATAGCACGTGACACACGTCAGCATTGCTACATCTCGGGCATTTGCATATTGCCTAGTGGTGAGACCATTGTTGCAGATTATACCAATAAGAGAGTGAAAATGTTGGACAAGCATTACAATGTGTCAAGTGACTTGGAAGTAGAAAGTAATCCGCAGGACATTTGCCAACTCTCACCCTGTCGAGTGGCTGTAACTTTTAAACGTTTAACTTTTAACACAGTTCAATTTATCAAAGTGAGCAACGGGAAGCTGGTGATTGGGAACAAGTTTGGTGAAGAATATGATTATCCTAGCAAGTTACAGTTACAACATGCTGCCCTTGGCATTACTTACCATCAGGGTGATTTGTATATTACCTCAGGCACTGCTCTCTACCACTACACCCTCACTGGGCGCAATTGGCAACCTAACCGATCCCTATATGAGGATACTGAAGGTGGCATTACAGGTAAGATGTGTTGTAAATATATGAAGTGTATATTTTATTTTGTAAATACATGTATATACAGTGGAAACCTGATGGCTAAAACTCGCCAGAACTGACAACAAAAGTTCGAGCCATCCAATTTCTAATGTACTTTGTTTACTAAGATGAATCTACAACAGATTTACATCTCCAGTTGAAGAGTATTCATATTGGAAAAAATCCGTATAGCGTAACTCGCCTTTGAGTCGATTTTGCCATTGAGTGGGACATTTTCATCTTTGTAGTTTCCAAAGATCAGTTTTGTTTAGCATGATTTGTGACGTTATATCCAATAATTTACCCTTCATACTCAAAGTAAATAAATTTTCAATTGAAATGTTACATTGTATCAAATATTATCTCACGATGGATTTGGATTCGTTTAAGTTTTAATAATACGCTACTTCTGGTGACGAAAAATTCAGAATTTTCAATTATCGATTATGTTTATACCATCGGCATTTTAGTCAAAATGACAGCATTTATAAATGACTTTATATTGAAAACATAACCTTATTCTATAATAATGAAAGGTAATTTTCAGTGGTTTTGCTCTATTGTATAGGTATTCAGTAAAAAATGAATTACAACTCAAATATAGCCTTTGAGGCGAACGCAATTCGCCCTTATGACGAACATAAGTTAATGTAATGGCAGAGGCATACGGATGAGAATTAACCACATATTCATTCCAATTAACAAGACTCAAGCTAAAATGAATTCCACAGCTCACAAACAACAATCAATGTTTTATTTGTTTATGTCTGTACTTTTCTTTGTCAAACCCAGTGCTACAAATGATTCAGTTGTTGTAAAGATCGGAAAGACACTACAAGTGATCATGTCATTTTTCCTCTTTTTATACGCCCGTTTTTAAAACGGGACGTATTATAGTTTCACCCTTGGCGGGCGGCGGGCGGCGGCGGCGGACGGCGGTGTCCACAGCAGTGTTCTCTGTCTAATTCAAACTTTTTTCATCTGATCTTCACCAAACTTGGTCAGAAATTGTATCTAGACAATATCTAGGTCACGTTTATATATGGGCCATGCCGGGTCAAAAACTAGGCCACGGGGTCCTTTAGTTCATTTAAAGGATTTGGCATCGTGTCCGCTCTCTTATTGAAGTAGTGTTCATCCGATCTTCACCAAACTTGGTCAGAAAATGTATCTAGACAATATCTTGATCATATTCGAATATGGGTCATGCCGGGTAAAAAATTAGTTCACGAGGTCACTTATTGCATTTCAATGATTAAGCATGGTGTCTGCTATCGAAATGAAGTAGTTTTCATCCGATCTTCACCAAATTTGGTCAGAAGTTGTGTATAAATGATATCTAGGTCAAGTTCAAATATGGGTCATGCCATGTCAAAAACTTGGTTACGAGGTCACTTAGTGCATATCAAGCCGAAGCATTAAGAATGGTGTCCGCTCTCTAATTGAAGTAGTTTTCATCCGATCTTCACCAAATTTGGTCAGAAGTTGTGTTTAGATGATATGCCTGTAAAGTTCAAATATTGATCATGGTAAAGTTATCAAGTTGTCGCAAATCTTCAAACGGGCGTATCTTGTCACAGTTCGACACTCTTGTTATAACTGATTTTCGTCAACATGTTGTCAAAAGAGTAAACTTAAAAAATCAACGCATGGCTTTTACTGTGCACTTTGCATTTTAAAAGTATAGGGGATGGATATAGAGAATAATAGGCTGGTGACGTGGATGGAGAATGTTTTTCTGGTAAGTCGGAGGAAATAAGATCCTCCGACGAGCCACATTTTCCATTCACTTCACCAACCTAATATTCTATTTATCCTGTCACAAATTTTCTTTTTATTTTATACTTGTTTTCATCGTTTATTTGCATTGTAAATGAGTTTAACTGGATAGTCTCGCTGAAATAATGACGTCATTTTGTCAAAAAATGACGTCATTTCACAGTAAAACAGATATATTAGGTAAACTGGTCATCTAACTGAATATCTTTTGGGATATTAGGTTACCTGGTTATCGGGCTGATTTAAAGGCATATGGCAGGATAAAACCAAATAAATGCTACATACATATCTGTGTCCGTGTTAAGGGCGAATGTGTCCGATTCATGGGCGAATCCAATGGGTATTATTATTCAACTGTGTTTCAATGAAAATAAGCTGGGAATCAAATAGTCTATATAGACGTACTCACAGAGCCTTTAATGATTTGTGCTATGGCGGCTCTCAGCAATAGAGCTGCAACAATTCGATCCGATGCATCGAAAATCGGTTTTAAATGCTTCGATTCGATTACGATACCAAACCTACCAAATTCGATTCGATTCTTTAACATATAGACATAGATACGTAAAGCGAGCTGAACTCTGACTATTTGATACGGAAGGTATAGGTTATATCTTTACCTGTAATTACGACGCGCGCGATTGGTTACTTATTACTTTAGTCATCAAATCAATAAGCGCGTTACGGTCTACTTTCGGAAAAAAACGTCAAAATGGCTGAAAAAGTTGTGGCCGACAAATTGAAATTATCAGATGCGCCTAAGAAGCTAAAATCAAAAGTGTGGCAGTATTATGGCTTTCGGGATGGTAGCCCTCCCGATAAAGCTACGTTTAAACCGTGCTTCACGGATGTGGCGTACCCTAAGTACGGCACAACCATATATCTAATGCAACATGTCAAACGCAAACATAACGTTGATTTAGCACGAGGTAGGACCATTGCAACTACTCAAGTCGCCAGCCTTATTTTTATTTATTTAATTATTATATTATTGTGTAGTCAACACAATCTTCTAGTCAGAAGTTTATAGATAATAATATTGAGTTTCTAATTTGATATTCTTGTTTATGTGTTTTATTGAAATATTGACATAGTTTGTCAGAAAAATGGCAGTTTCCTGATAAACATTTCTTACAAATGTTAATCTAACCCACTTTCAACAGTTTTTTATAACACTGTTGAACCAACCACACTATATCTAACAAACACACAAATGCCAAAGATATCTTGGTATGCAACACATTTGAACAGAAATGTTTATTTTGAGGCAGAATAGTTAATATATGATACAACTAGGTTGAAAGATTAATCGAATCGAAATAATCGGTATCGGACTGTCTGAAATCAAAATCGAATCGAATCGAGCTGTTGGTGAATCGTTGCAGCTTTACTCAGCAACCCATTGGGTTATAAAGCTGAGAGTTGAATTATTGCAACTAGGCATCAAATAATTATTTTTAAAATAGATTCATATGATATTGCTATGACCTGTATCAAAGCGTATTATTACTTATTTGTTACAATGTACATTGGGCACGAATGCCAATGTCATGAATAAATCATTGTTTATTTTATGATGTGATTTTATCATAATCAATTTATAAATATATTGATAACTTATATGTATATTATTAATTATTTTGTCATATTATAATGATTACCTTTGTCATAATTTTTTTTTAACTCTCACGTATTTCGCGGTATTTTCTCTTTTCCGCCATCTTGAATGTTTATTATTATATGACGTCATTTATTGACATTATGCTTAGTCATATGATGTCATTCATTGAATCGTGCGTCTGACATCATCTTACTACGAGTATAAATAGGGCAAAACCGTCGTTTTGCTTCAGAACCTTATGGGAACAGATCGGATAAAAACGGTTCGTTTCGGAAATTGATTTCCATGTGGATAACTTGTGATTGTACTACCGATCAGATAAAGAATAATCAAAGAAACATAGAATGACTAAATTAAAAATAATCAATATTTAAATGATGTTGTTGTTTTACTTAGCTTCCAAGCTATTTGTGGTGCTGGCACCGTCTGACGGCCACCAGACGGACCGGCATTACACTATGATACTTAAAGCCTGCACAAGCAGAGTCCGGCTTTGATCACAGAGCTTTTTATTATATACTTATACCGCTCACCCGTCCGACTCAAGGACGTCATAAATACGTGCTGATATAATATACATGCATAATTATTATATTATATTTGTTTGATTGTATGTGTAATGGTTTTAAAGTATTCATTAATAAAAATATAAAGTATATACTTTGTTCTTTTTAATTCAAAGGAAGGAAGTAGTACACTAATAAGGTATTTATGTAGCACATTGTCAGGCACATGTTAGAAACATCACTAAACACAAAACATGCATAAGCAATGTAAACACATAGCTAAAATAGTTAACAGCACTACATGTATTTATTTATTGCTTGTGTTTTAATGACATGATGTCAGTCTGTGTTTTGTTCATGACTTATAGATACACAGTTTTCTGTTCCATTAATTTGACATTGTACGTGCTTTGTGTATCTACAAAATGGCCAGATTTTATACAAATTACACCATTAACGTAATCAATAAAATGATTGAGTCAATAACATGTATGAAATTATGGTGTGTATTTAATCAAGCGCTCCTAAAGCGACAGCTTTATGCGACACAAGGCAAGTTCGAGCCATAAGAACAAAAGAACATGTGAAAATTGTGTCCAGGACTGTAAAAAAAGGTCAAGCCATCCTTTTATTAGAATCTCACGAATTCGAGCGATCCGACAGAAATTGATATGAATAGATCAATAAAAAATCGTTGCTTTGAGAAGAGTTCTAGCCACGGGAGTTCCTGCCATCGGGTTTTGACTGTACATTGTATTATATTGTTAATACATGTTTATATATGTATATATTTACATAAAATATAACCCCCACCGTGCATATTAACACATTAATGAACATTTATATCTAATTTAGATTGTTTTAAAGTTTTCTTAATGCCTTAAATGCTGATCTGATTATATAGATACTTGTTCATGCTTTGTAGTTTACAAATGTGCATTCAGTCCTGACGGTGACTGGATCTTTGTCTTAAACTTCACCCAGAACAAGCTCATTACACTGACCATAGCTGGCACCCTGATATCAACATTCAGTGACCCTGAACTACAGGGGCCAAACGATGTACACGTCACACCCACAGGACAAGTCCTTGTCTGTGGTATCAGCTCCCATACTGTCATACAGGTCGATCGTGAAGGGAAAAAGAAACTGGCAACTCTGGCTTCAGAGAAAGATGGACTGCGCTACCCAGTGTCTGTCTGCTACAACACCAACACTGACCAGATGATTGTGGGACTATTTGCTAGCAATAAAATTAGTGTTATGGAATTGAAATAGCTCATTCATGTGGAAAAAACATGGTTATAAATTTTGTTTAAGTATGTTATTTCTATTTTATCTTTGAATGTGAACATTGAGTCATAGCAGTTTACATCTAGGTCAGGCACAAACATATTCATACAGTTTATATTTTATTTTTTTACATTGAAATAAACTTTATTTTGAAAATAAATTGCTTTAATGTTCTAAAGTGTAACATTGAAAATAAGCATTATGAAAATTTTCATCTGCCATGTTAACTTGGAGTGGAGTTCTATGTTTTTCTTTTTTTTTCATTACAAGCAGTAAGCAAACAAAGCTCTGCAGCAAAATATGCGACCTGACGTAATATTATGGTTATTGAAGTGTACTTAATCAATATTGAGCTGGCATACATGTGCGGTAATGTTGTTGAATTAAATGTTAGAATGGATGGATCTGTCAGGTAATAAAGCTGGATAGACACAAAATGAATGTATTGTCGAGCTATTCGTGCGCTTTATAACTTGAATACACAGTTGTCGACTGCCTTCACAATATCTTCCGTTGCAAAAGGTGCATCAAAAAATAAAACAATGAAAATTGATAATAAAATATTTCAAATAAATTATTATTTTATACCTAACTGTCAATTATCAATGTTCATTAAAGACTGATAGTTAAAAAGGAATTGTGCTCAAATGACTTCTTTAAGCTTACAACGTCCTATGAACAAAAATAATTTTGACCAATTAAATACTTATATCACCAAAAACTAGAGCAATGTAAGAGTCATGGACAATTAATAACAAGTGGCACAGCTTTGACAATTCATCAAAATTAATGACAAAATTAATGTACTGTGACGTTAACATTTAAAGTGAAGAATTCAAATACATTCACTAATGGTAGAAATATCTTGAACAAGAGCACCGCATAACGGGTGCCAACGCTCGGCTGCGGGTGCAGTTTTGAATAAATGAAAGCTTGTCAGAATATTTTTGTAGAGGTAACAGTGACCTTGACCTTTGACCTAGTGATTCAAAATTGGTTGTGGCGTGTAGAACTAATAAAGGTAAAGCTACATATGATGTTGCAAAGTTGTAGGTGGAAGCACTTTGATTTTAGAGCCAATATTAAGGGTTCATCACGACGCCGGCGGACGACACGACACGACGAGCTGGCTATGACAATACCTCTTGTTTTTCTCCGAAAACAGCCTAGCTAAAAAATAACATGCTTTGTCTAAAGGTTAGAGTTTATTGTTTTATGTACATAACGGGATGTGTTTGAAATGTATTTGGCGAGTCAAATGTTCTCATATTTTGCATGACATCGATATATCTTGTTAAAAATATGCTCATGGTATATGCCTGTAGTTGTGTGGATTATAGCTATGTTAAGGGTGTTTCCATGTATTAAACAAATAATGTTTTATACTTTGACATGTATGATTGCCTTGACTTCCTATATTGATATGTGTATACAAGATTATGATAAGCGATAAAATGTGCTTTGTAATCATTAAAAGACATTTAAAAATACAATAGTTCATATTTTTCATTTGATTATCAGTGTTCACAACTGAGAGACAAAATCTGGTTAGCTCAACAACAATTAGTCCAGTGTGAGCCCTGTACAATGTTTAATAAGGTGACTTTGACCTAAACTGCCAAAATCGAAATCAAATATAATAATGACATTTTATTTCATCGTACACCATAACATTGATTTATTTTCGCCATATATTTTACAGCCTGTGCCTTTTTGATTTGGGGAAAAAAGAACGATTGACCATGAACTTGGGAAAAAATAAACATTATTAATATGATAATAAATAACATTATAACAATAGTTTATAAGTGCATGTTTAACTGCTTTCTAAAATTTATATAATACGGTGCTAGGGAATTAAAGAACTGTATAACAGACTCAACAAACCAACTATTGAGTTTATTGGAAAATGTTGGCATATGTTTTGAACAATTTTGGTCAGATTTTAATAAAAACAAATGTTTCTTTTTTTCCATTGGAAAACAGCATTTTTTACTTTTTGCAATTGGCAAACAGCCTGTACAATGAAAAAATACACAAGATGCCTGTCAGCAATGTGTCAAACCCAGTGTCAACAAGTGAAGTTATTTAATAAGCTGCATCATGCCCTCGTTTGACATTTGTGACCTCTAAGAATGACTTTGATCTTATGTATGGGGCACAAGACTTGCACACAACACGCTGTCCCCACATTGTTATAGTAAGATTTTTTACAATTGCATGATGAATGATAAAGTAACAATTTGAACAAGCTTGGATGGACAACTGAACACAATGAAACTCGATACGGTTGACATGGATATGGAGGTTTGTAAAACTTGCATCGAAAACAATCCTTACAATACTGTAAAATTCTTTATATTTGTCAGTATGAAATTATGTGGTTAAAAAGAATGACTTTCATCATAAGAACAAAAATAATGTGGATTTCTGATTTTGGAACAAATAACAATTTGCGTCAATCATTTTCAAATGCGTTTGTGTAAAATTCTTGGATCGGACAAACCATAAAATCAACGAACATGTATGTCCCACAAATAATAATGACTTTACACTACCACAGTTAAAAATGCACAACTTTGAAATTGTAGATGGGTGACACCAGGAAATAAAGCCACTTACTCAGGTATGCTGAAACAGCAGTTGCTGCTCACATTCTTAAAACCATATTTAATCACGCTTGGTGTTTAAATGTACATGTATATAAACCATGCGGTATAAAGTTAGCTGTTTAAGACTCACATTACACTGACTCGGTTGTGTCTATTGTAGCCGTGCTCTGGGAAAACTGAGCGTAAACAGTTGTCCCAGATTAGCCGTTGCAGTCCGCATTCACATTACACTGATGTTATTGTGTCTATTTTCATGTCATTTGATGTTTATTGTGTTTTGCAGACGTTATTTGTCATAATTTATCATTAATATTTACCTTCCAGGATCTTCACTTTTTATTTAACAATGAAGAAGCTTAAGTAAAGAAAATGAAAACATTTAGTACTTAGTAGATCTAAATAATAGACATGTGCACGTTTATATATCCTCAGCACCATCCTGATCCACTTGCCAAAGCTAGTGGTTGCCACGGCTGTTGGTTGCAAAGTCTCGAGGGATTTGTAGACGGGGTATCGTATATACCCAAGCCCTCCATCTGAAACATTGAACACAACCTAAACAAGAACTGTAACGTTTACAGCTTATATACTACAGTATGAAATTTGGTCTCCAAAATTGAAGTAAAAGCAACCATTTACTTATTAACATGACTTGTTTTAGGTAAAGCAACTGACAAAGGGGAACAACTTCATAGATTATTCAGCTAGAGTATTTATTCTTATGAACTGCCATTAACCGTCTATCACCGTATGAAGCATGTGTTTGAACATAGAAATGGCTCTTACTAAAATGAGAGAATAAAAAAAAATGTATAGAGGAATGATAATACTGTAAATAATGCTGATCAGAGTTATAATTCTTGGATTATGCGCACCAATGTACAGAACAACTATCTGTCCATGTATGAAGTGGATACTTAAACAGATTGGAACGTTATACAAACAAAAACAACTCAACAACAAGATAAATAAATCTTGTAGGTGTTATACTGCTTATATATGCACTGAAAAGGGAAACAATTAAAAAAATAGCCGCTCTCTGATAAAATGTGGTTGAATGCATGTGCGTAAAGTGGCGTCCAAGATTAGACTGTGCAGTCGGAAAAGGTAGGAACCTCACATATTACCACTCCCTTAAGTACTCCTTCAAATGTAAATTGTCACTCATCGCATTGGTGATGTACAGCCATGATCACAAACACACAAAGAAACAAAAATATTGCTAGACAGTAGAAAACAACACAAACACCAACCAGAACGATCATGGACGATGACAAATACCCCAGCAATTGCTTATTCCAAGAAAGTGCAACAATTTAGTTTGTAAAATTAATGTCAAATGTTGTCAGTTAACTACTTCGCATTGTTCACACAAAAAGACCAAAACATCAGATTTATTTCGGCCTTGCTCTGTGACACTTTACGCACATGGCTTAACCCCTTTTTTCACATAGCGCGGCTCATTTATTTAATCAATTATCTAAGTTCAAGGGCACATAACTCAGAGATCAATATCATGCAATACATAAAAAACTGTTTCGCACTTATACATAGTAAAAATAATACATCTATAAAGTTACACAATCAAACACAGACAACTGATTGACACATTCAGAAAACAAGGTACACATGTACCATGATCTACGTATCACACATTTGCCACAGTTAAAAGGCACATTACTTTGCAAACATTATTGAAACATATACAAAATCATGCCATGAACTTCTAAAAGGCAGTCTGCATAGGCCAATCTGGGATGACACTTTTCACACATTAATCCCCATTTTCACAGAGCGAGGCTCAAATTAAGTCAACAACTCAGGCAAGGTACCTCGTTTTTCGATTCCTGAGCATAAGATCTCCAAATCATAGCAACTGACTGTAAAATCACAATGAAGTGATTAATGTTATACAAAAATTACCAGCATCTGGCAAAAGGTGAATGTGTTGACGGGATTCTCATCCTAGACGAAAAAGCCTGCCCTTTCCTGCTTGAAACGTATCATAACAGGGAGTACCATTTAACCCTTAACTGCTTAGATACGCATTTTCGTGTGGATTTCTCATCCAAGACCAATACTCCTTCCCTGCCCTGCCTAAAATGTATCACAACAGGGTCTACCATTTAGCTCTATACTGCTTAGATACGTATTCGTGTGTGTTTCTCATCCTAAACAAATAATCCTGCAGCCCTTCCTAAAATGTATCAGAACAGGGACAAAAAGTTAACCCTGTACAGCTTATACACGTATTTTCGTTTGTGTTTGTCATCCGAGACCAAAACGCCTGTCTTGCCCTTCCTAAAATGTATCACAACAGGGACTACCATTTAACCCTGTATTGCTTAGATACGTATTTGCATGTTTGTTTCTCATCCTAGACTTATAATCCTGCCCTGTCCTGCCTAAAATGTATCTCAACAGGGACTGCCATTTAAACCTATACTGCTTAGAAACGTATTTTCGTGTGTGTTTTTCATCCTAGACGAATACTCCTGCCCTGCCCTGCCTAAAATGTATCAGAACAGAGACTACCATTTAACCCTTTAATGTTTAGACACGTATTTTCGTGTGTGTTTCTCATCCTAGACGAATACTGCCCTACCCTGCCTAAAATGTATCAGAACAGGGACTGCCATTTAACCCTTAACTGCTTAGATACGTATTTTTGTGTGTTTCACCTAGACGAATACTACTTCCCTGCCCTCATTATAATGTATCGCAACAGGGACTTCCATTTAACCCTTTACCGCCTAGATACGCATTTGTGTGAGGGTTCTTCAATCTAGAAGAAAACGCATGTCCTGCCCTGCCTGAAAAATATCGCACTTCCATTTATACAAGTGAAAATACAAATTTTGATGATTTTGTTGTCATTTGGAAAATTAGATTAAATAAAGACCTTTTCTATTGATTAAAGTTTTAAAGAATTCCTTTAAAATCCTAAGATAATGATGAGCAGTAAACAGCATAAAACCTCAACAGCCTGCTAGATGTATACAGCCATTTAAAATTTGCTTAAGAGAAGAAAGGGGTTACATAACTGTTTAACAGGTCATGGAGTGTCAACATCATATAACGTTATATAAAATATTATAAATATGTTATCTATTGCCTACAGACATTAGGCGTTATAGTATGTGAATAATCCACCTATCTAAGTACTTAAACTACGATACTTTAACCCTTTCCCCCATACAAAGCAAAGTGAAAATAGCTTTTGCAACCAGCATAATACCAGATGATCTTCAAAGTATTGAATTATAATTAAATGCAGATTTCTTATTTCTCAATTTATGTTGATTATTTCTTTGCATGGCACCTTGAGTTATAGCAGATGAGTATTCAGTTTCATTAAGCGAGTCTTAGATAAAACTCTTGTTAAAATCTTAAGGGGACATTTCATCTTAAAGGGACCTTTCTCCTTTTTACGTTTTGGTTGATTGCCAAAATAAAAAAAAAGGTTTCAGATTCGCAAATTGTCGTTCTAATTATGATATTTGTGAGGAAACAGTAATACTGAACATTTATCATGCTCTTAAATATCCACTATATGAACTTGATTATCAAGCGTTGCAACGCGAAACGATTTAATAATTTGGAAAGTTCTGTTGTTGTTGTTATATTTTTCGACGCTACCAGGATTGCTTATATAAAGTATACAATACAACACTCATAGTAGGAGCACGGATGATAGAGTGGTCTATGCGATAGACTTTTACTTCAGGGGTCAGTGGTTCGAGCTTAGTTGAGGGTAACTGTTTTCTTTCTTAAATTTTAATCTTGTTTTACAAGAGCTTTTTATATCCGATGTTTACATCTATCAATATAAAGCATTTAATGACAAACTTAAATTTCTGCCAAAATCTGTGAAAATGTCCCTATAAAATAAGCTCATGTCTGCAAGGTTGTCTATTCAGTTCCGAACTTAACTGAACTTTGAGTTGTTAAAAATGCTAATGAGAACGGCTATAAACATAAACCAATCAATAAATCTACATCAGACTTCAGATGACATTCCCGGGCTTGTTAGAGGGACTTGTTCAAACTGTGGCAACTTACATTTTTTCTCAAATTCTAATAGATTTAAAAAATGAATTTATTGATTTTATTCATATCAGTGAGATTGCACTAAGATTAACTAAGTAACATGTTTAGCAACATAATGTTTGTTTATAGATAACTAATGGCTCAAAATTGGTAAAGCTATACATGTTTTTTAAAAGCATTTCATCAATAATTTTGAATATACTGTATAACTAAAATAGTTTTGTATTATTTTTTTTTGCTGCAACGTTTTAAAGCCTGAGTGTTTTAGTGTTTTGTGTATTAGATTTTGCCTCCAAAGGTCAATGGTTTGAATCATAGGCAAGATTTGTTTTCAACTTTTTTCCCTGACTTTATAAGTATTTAAGTCTCTTCAAACTATTAGATATTTGTTAAATTAACATTTAATGAATTTAAATACTCAAATCTGTGAACAAGTTCTTTTAACTGAATGCATATTATACAATTTTTCCCTATTTTCAGAAAATGGTTTATACCCATATTATCAGCCAAAATGTTATGCACATATCAAGTTTCACCATATTGTCAGAAAATGGTGAATATCCTTGTTACCAGCGAAATGTTAGCCTACATACAAGATTTTTTCCTATCTTCGCTTTGCACTTGCGGTGTGTATTTATAGTGTGCTGTTGGCTTAAACAGCCAATATAAAACATTTGCGAGTTTAAAGTGTATTACATTGATAATTATACTAACTTAAAACTGTGTGTGTGTCTTTATGCAACATATTCTGGTTTTGATAATATACAAGTGTATTTAACAAGAAGAGCCAATATATAAACAGTGAATAACAACTCTTTAGTAGGAGGACAGTTAACAATAAATATTGAAAATGGCAACATCTGAAGATGTTGTTCATAAAAGTTCAGATCAGATTAATCCAGACCAGATGTATGTGAAGAAGAAATCTGAGTATAATGTGAAAATAAAAAGTGACAAACGTCAGACTTGCTACATCGTGCTTAGTGGTGAGACCATTGTTGCAGATTATATTAATGAGAGAGTGAAAATGTTGGACAAGCATTACAATGTTTCCAGTGACTTGAAAGTAGATGGTAATCCGCAAGACATTTGACAAATCTTACCCAGTCAGGTTGCTATAACATTTGAGAATAGAGTTCAATTTATCAAAGTGAGCAAAGGGAAGCTGATTAGTTGGCAACTGCTGTTGATGGAATATGATCATTATGAGGCCACTGGCGAGTAACCACATGCTACTCTTGGCAGTACCTACCATCATGGTGTTTTGTATATTACCTCAGGCAATGCTCTCTACCACTATACCCTAACTGGAACATGTTGGAGACGTAAGAAATCCCTACAAGAGGATACTGGAGGTGGCATAACAGGTAAAATGTGTTGTAAATATATAAATTGTATATTTCATATTGTTAATACTGTATATACAGTGGACTCCTGATGGCTTGAACTCGCCAGGACTGACAACAAAAGTTCAACCATCCGAATTTCGAGCAAACCGATTTCTAATATACTTTGTTCACTAAGATGAATCTGCAACAGATTTACATCTCCAGTTGAAGAGTATTCATACTGGAAAAATTCCGTATAGTAGTGTACTACTTTCTTCTTTTGAATTAATATGAACAAAAATATACTTTTTATTTTTATTAATAAATACTTTAAAACCATTACACATACAATGAAACAAATATAATATAAGCACTATAAACACATCGCCAAAATATTTAACAGCACTACATGTTTTTATTCATTCGCTTGTTTTTATGACATTAAGTATGTCTGTGCTTTGTTGATGACTTGTCGTATTGATACAAAGTTTCCTATTCCATAAACTTGACATTGTACGTGCTTTGTGTATCTACAAAAAAGCCAGATTTTATGCAAATTACACATTTTACTGTATCAATAAAAGATTAAGTCAATAAAATGTATGCAATTATGGTGTGCCTATAATCAAGCGTTCCTAATCGATTAACAGCGTTATGCGACACGACGCGTGTTCGAGCAAAACAAACAAAAGAACGTGTGAAAATTGTGACCGGGACTGTAAAAACAGCTAAAGCCATCCAATAATTCGACTCTCGCAAATTCGAGCGATCCAGCAAAAATTGATATAAATATAGCAATAAATAATCGTTGCCTTAGGAAGAGGTCGAGCATACCCGAAATTCCAGCCAAGCAATTTCAGGCCATTCGGGTTTCGACTTTTTTATATTGTTAATATATTTAGATATATTTTTTTACATAAAATATAATCACCACCGTGCATATATTACACATTAATGAACATTTATATCTCATTTTGATTTTTTTAATGTTAATGTCTTAAATGCTCATCTGATTATATAGATCATTGTTTATACATTGCAGTTGACAGATGTGCGGTTAGTCCTGATGGTTATTGGATCTTTGTCACCAACTCTGCCCAGAACAAGCTCATTACACTGACCATATATGGCACCCTGATATCAGTTTTCACTGACCCTGAACTACCGGGGACAAAAGGTCTACACGTCACACCCACAGGACAAATCCTTGTCTGTGGATTCTACTCCAATACTGTCATACAGGTGGATCGTGAGGGGAGAACGAAACTGGCAACTTATGCTTCTAATAAAGATGTATGTCTGCTACAACACTGACTAGATCATTGTGGGATTATTTGACAGCAATAAAATCATTGTTATAGAATTGAAATAGCTCATAAACAATGTACGTGGACGCAAAAAACTGATATAAACATAGTTATAAATGAAATTTCCGTGTTTTGTTTGGATGGCGAATTTAGCCATCGCAATTTATATCTGGGTGAGACAAAAACATATTTATATAGTTTATCGTTTATTATTGTACAATTAAATAAACTTTATTTGAAAAGTGAATGCCTTTTATGCTTTAAAGATTGTAGCAAGCATAATTTAAAACAAGCATGTGTGAAAATTGTCAACGGATCTTGAATGAAGAATGTGTGTAAAACATGCACTGTCTTTTTTAAATGATTTTTTTTTAAATTAAATGGTACTAAATTTAACTATTTTCGAACTAATTGAATATGTTTGTGTCTGTGTTGATCTTTGTTAACGAACGAAATAAAAAGTCAGGACATAAGGCTTAAAAAAGCAAACACAAAAATACAAAGGTTTGTTATTGGAATTGGTGTTGCACGTGTACTATGAGCAGAGAGAATAGTTTGAAGAAATGTAAACACGGAACCACTGACTTCACACTTTAAGAAACATTACATTCTGGCAATTTTGAAGCAAAAACAAGTTGTATTGGTTAAATATGCTGTATTCGCAGCCCCCCTACCTTTGGAACGCGCACTCTGAATGCTGTTAGAGGTCTCCACTCAATTGCTCTTTCCCAGCAATTTTGAAACTTCATTTCAGCCACAAGGGCCTGGAAGGGTGAAAGTTGCGCCCACACTGCCGTTTGCCATTTGAACCATTTGAGAAAATATAAAAGAATTGGCTCAAACAAATTGTGATTAGCGAAAATGCTATAATCTCGTAAAAGTTTTCTTGAAATCGTCTGCCATTTGTATCCCCGACTGCTTTTCTATCGCCTTATGTTTGTTTAATTGCAGCTGTAAGCATTTAAACAGTAAGACAAAACGGGTTCGCACCTCCTTTGACGTTATTGTTATTGAAATGCACATGTTAGCTAGGTCATTCAACTTTGAGCTCCCTGACACCTGACAAAACGTATTTGAATGAAACAATAGAATGGGTAGAGCAATCGGGTAATGAGACAGACATGGGATAGACAAAATGTGTCTAAACAAAGATTAAAGCCACACACCTTGAAATGAAATACATGGCATAGTAAATTTAAGTATAAACAAGACACATAGTTTATCTACGCAATTAAGAATATATCTGGTGGTTACAAGGTAGAAATCCGTCTCTTTTGCGCTTTAAAACTTAAAAATAATCGCGTTTGTCGAAATGGAGTATACGTCTAGAAATCCTACTTTTGGTTTTAAAAGCGGTTCCGTTTACAAAATAATACATTACTTGCTAAATGGGCTAAAGATTTAATAATATTTATGCCAATTAGAATATATCTGGTTGTTACAAGGTAGAAATCTGTCTTTTTTTGCGCTTTAAAATTAAAAAGAAATCGCCTTTGTCGAAATGGACATATTTGTATAGAAATCCTGTTTCGGTTTTAAAATTAAAAAAACAAAACAAATTACTTGCTAATTAGGCTATAGATTTAATGACAATTTTGCACACTTTCAAATTGCATCTAATTCTATTGATTAACATGTATATCATTTCAAGGTGTGTGGCTTTAAGGGTCATTCATTTCATGCCATTGATATTTGCTCTATAACTTTAATATTCAGTCATATTTGTAATATGTCCAAAAACGACTGGCTAATTGCAAAAGCGTATTATGAAATAAACCAATGAAAAGAAGTATAATAATAATTTATTTAAAAGCTGATTATTACAAACTTTTTTGTTGAGTATCGATTTTAATTAATGACCGATAATTAATAAATCATAATGTACAAATCCAAATTTTACTGATAGTGTAATAATTTAATCAAATGACTGTGTTACAAACATTTTCAGTTATGAATTCATAACACGCCAGTTAGGTAATTAATCTATTTTTGCTATGAAATGGCAATAAACCACATGTTTGTTCAGTTGCTGAAATGGCTTAAAGCGTCATCTGGGCAATCATGATTCTGACAAAAAAGCAATCTTAAATAACAAAACATTATAGCATTTTAAAGAGGCCGTCCAACAGATAAAGCGTCGTATCGACGCGAATCGATATTTTGGGAAACGACGCGGATTGCTTATATAGATAAAAAATACACCCGCTTTTCACAAAAGCGTGGATGGTCGAGCGGTCTAGGCGGGAGACGTTTTACTCCAGGACTCCAGGAATCCAGGGGTCAGTGGTTCGAGCCCTGTTGAGGGTCAATTTTCTTTTTAAAATTGTATTCTTGTTTTTTTCTGGAGATTTTTTGTACAAATTTTTAAATTTATCAATATAAAGCATTTAATGACAAGCTCCAACACATGCCAAAATCTGTGAAAAGGCCCCTTTAAGAGTCATGAAAAGTTATTAACATATGGCTTCGCTTAACAAATGAACACAATTTATCTAATGTGACCTAATAGATAAGAAGCAGAATTAAAATACATTTACTTTTGATAGCAATATCTTGAAAAAATAACATGCTTAGTCTAAAGGTAAGAGTTTTGATATGGAGATAATGCAAATCTTTGATACTTTGATACTTTGATATTGTTCTATTTAGATAGCAGGATTTGTTTTTTTTAACTGTGTGGCTAATCAAATCTACTTATATTTTACACGCCATTGATCTGTCTTATAAAAAATATGCCTGAAGTTGTGTGGATTATAATTATATAAAGTGTGCTTCAATGTATTAAATAAATTATGCTTTCTCCTTTAACATGTATGATTGTCATGACTTCCTTTATTGATATGTGTATGCAAGATTATGATAAGTGATTTGCTTTGTTATCATTAAATTACATTTAAAAAATGCAATAGTTCATTTTTTTCATTTGATTACCAGTTTTCACAACCGACAGACGAAATCTGGTTGGCTCAAAAACATTTAGTCCAGTGTATGCCCTGTGTAGGAAGATATACTAAGGTGACTCTGGCCTAAAATGTAAACAATCAAATATAATACTGGCATTTTATGTCATAACACACCCTAATATACCGTCCTTACGCTGATCCAGCCCCCGGAGATTTAAGCTACTTTGGGACATTGAGATACATCAAGTCACAATTGTCAAATTGATGAATAGTGTACACAATAGACCGAAAAAGACCAGTTTAAGCGTGACGTCACGCGCACCTGCGTGTTTACATCCGTTCTGCATTGGTAGGCAAAAGAAAGACACAATCAATGGGAAGAAATAGAGCGTTAACAATTAAATTTAAACGATTATATTAAAAAATATTTTTCAACATGCCAACAAGTCGTTCTACTTAACTTAAACAAATAAGATTGAAAACAAGAAATAAATAGATCAATTTCAAATATACAGCATATACAAAATAACCATAATGATATTTGTCTGGGAAAACTAACACGTTGACACATTAAATAAACATTTAAATAAATTAAATGCAATATTTTTCATTTGATTGTTTTGCATCAATCTGAAAATCGTATAATACTTTGTATTCCGGTGTTTTATTGCCCCTTTGTTCTGCATAAACCGATTATCTCGTTATGATCAGATATTGTCCAGACTTAACTAACAACATGGTGTCACACTGGGTGGCAGATGACAGTCTGGTCTTTAAACACAAATGATGATGCCACCATGTCATCTCTTTCTGGTAGTATTAAGCAGTCATTTGATTGAATAATTAACGCCGATATACTTAACAGTTGCTTATATTAGATATGTTACATATTTGACAAATTAAAAGTCACGCCCCATATAGATTATCAGAAATTGTACACCGTAAAGATACTAGCCTGATTAATTGATAAAAAATAAAGTATTAAAGAAGTATAAAATCTATGTAAAAAACTGTTAACGTATTTAGAGGGTATCGGTTAATTAAAACTACGTCATTGTGTATGAAGATCTACTGTTACGTCAATAAACGAACGACATCATAAAAACAAGAAATTACGTTTGAAACCAACGGGGGAAAATACCGTTTTCAAACCAATAAATATGTTTACAGATATACGTGTGTTACAATGTTAGATATTTGTCACTCATACTCAGTGGTAACGAGTTTTCAATATACATGAATACACAGTATAATTTGCATCGTATGAAGTTGTGTTTTTCAGTTGTATGTTAATATTCCTCAATATTGTCATTGTACATTGTACAAAACCCATCCAAATTAACATTACATGTAAATACCGTCATGCACTTCGCTTTTAATAGGGTTTTGTACTACGTTTATTTTCAATGCACTCCTTACACTTTCTATCACTCATTTTTCATCTAACTAGCGTTCTTATGCCACTGATATTTAAAATATTATAATTAGATGGTTTATTATTGTAATTAATTGACGCTCTTCTGCGAAAAAAAAATACGGCTTATGCTTTGAGCTCTTTGTTGTGTTAACTTGTCTGTCTTTCAGTCTTCAGAGAATGTTTACTTTGATACTAATGGCGCGTTTTTTATTATGCAAATAAATGGATTAATAAATTCTTTGGGCACTAAATATTATATTTTTAAAATAATATTTAGGTGTTGTTTATTCGGAGTTTCTTTCGATTTATTTACTAAACAAGTGTCGTTATCCGTATGTTTTTCGTTAAGTACTGTAACCAGTGCTTTTGCCTACCAGTGCATTGCGCATGCTCGAAAAATCCGGAATTAAAACATTAGCAATTGACTGGTCTATAACATGTCTGGCATATATGTGTTCTTTTATAAATAATCATTGTTTAAAATTGATAGAAATTTAAAAGCCTTATAATAAACAGACAAAACAATTGAATAATTTGGAGTGTTTCTCTAGACGTGAATCAATTACATAGGCTAGTATACGCATAATTGTACATGGCAGTCAGGAAAGTCGCTTGGTTACCACGGATGCTTTAAAATCCACACCACCCATGTTCAAATCCAACTAGGGCCTAGATTTATAATTCATGTGTTTAAGTTACAGCGGCAATGAGTGTCACACTTTTGCTACATGTATTTTAATTATTCTGTGATAAACTTCCAAAACTAAAAAAATCCGTAAAATGTCCCTTTAAAGCCATAGACAGCTTCGAAAAAAATAAAGAATAAAAGTGAAAATTGTGCGAAGGTCTGCAGACTTGTAGTAAAGATCACACAGGTTAACCAGCAAGTCACTGAAACTGAAAATTCCGCTCATTATATTACCTCAATGTTTGACTAAATGTCATGGAAATAAAAGCCTTGAAAAATATTGTACTTTGCTAATGAGAAGAAATAAAGTTTTCTCAAAACTAAATAGAAACATTGAGACCAAAGAAACATCACAGAACATGAAATCAAGTTTCACGCTGCTCTCATATGTTTTACGGGATACCAGAAGCGAATGTATGTCAGACTGAAAACTATTCTAAAGTCATCATTAAAGTACCAGACGCTACACTCTTATGTTTTACGGGATACCAGAAACAGATGTGTGTCAGACTGAAATCTAGTATAAAGTCCTCATCAAATCCGCAAATAAGTACATGCAGCTTGATAGTATGTTTACTCTTAATTGAGCATACCACAAAGGCCAGCGAGGTCAGACACCGCGCCATAGAGCCTGACGTATTGTGGCTAAATTACACTACGATACACCGCGCCATAGAGCCTGACTTAGTGTGGCTAAATTACACTATGATACCCCGCGCCATAGAGCCTGACTTATTGTGGCTAAATTACACTATGATAAAAAGATGTTGCCTGGAGTGCTTTGCTCGAGGCAAAAACCGTCGTGTTCACAACCGCGATACATATTTTTTCAATGTGTGGTATTACTAAAGACTATATGCTTCGCAAATAGTCTAAAAAGCTCTTAAAATTTTAAACCATGTTTATTTTAAATAAAAGTTGAAACTTGGAACAGCAGAAACCTGGTTAGTGAAATCTTACACTAAGGCTTGAAAGCATAATTGCCTGCAGCAATCAAATTTGAACTACACAAAATTCCGCATGTACTATTTGTCTACATAAAATTTATTAAGGGTATTTACTTACTTGTAAGTTGATTCAATTAATCATATAATTTAACAAAATTGTTTGCGAGAAATTTGAAACATACTAACTATGGCTAGTTAACATAAGAAAGTTTGCAAATATTTAGCATTATGTATGCTTAATTTTATTCTTACTTTATAAACAAACCAATATCATTGGTCTGCATACCAGCAAAGATAATATACTAACCATGAGATTTGTAGACAGGGAATCCTATATCCCAGGCCCTTCATCGGAAACATGGAACACAAGTTAATCTAAACAGCTTTTTGTATAGCTTATATACTATAGTTTACAAATTGGTATCAATAATTAAAGTACAAGCAACCATTTACTTATTAACATGACTTGTTTTAGTTCAAGCAACTGAAAAAGGGAAACAACTCTATAGACGATTAATTTTTCTTATGCACTTCCATTAACAATCTATCCCATGATGATATGAAGCATAAAATTGAAAATCGTAATGGCTCTTACCAAAATGCGAGAATAAAATTTTTTATATAGAAGAATAATTTACACTAAATAATGCTGAAAAGAGTTATATTTCGTGGACACTGCGCTGCCCTGTACATTACAACCATCTGTCCATTTATGAGGTAGATATCCAAACAGATTAGAACGTTATAAAAACAAAAACAGCTCAACAACAAGATAATTAGATCTTCTAGGTGTTATACTGATTATATCAGCACAGAAAAGGGGGAAATTTACGAATGAGCCGCGCTCTACGAAAATGTGGTTTAATGCATGTGCGTAAACTTGCGTCCCAGATTAGCATTTGCAATCTGAAAAGGGAGGAAATGCACATATTTACATTCCCTTAAGTTCTCATACAAATGTAAATTGTCACCCATCGCAGAGGTGATATACAACCATTACCACACACACGCAAAGAAACAAAAATATTGTTAGACAGTAGAGAACAACACAGATTCTAGCCAGATGATTGACGATGACAAATACCCCAGCAAATGCTTATTCCAAGAAAGTTTAACAACTTAGTATTTGTAAAATTAATCTCAAATTTTGTCAGTTCACTTATTCACATTGTTCCCACAAAAAATACCAAAACATCAGATTCATTTGAGCCATGCCTGTGAAAAGGGGGTTTAATGCAATTGCGTAAAGTGTCGTCCCAGATAAGCCTATGCAGTCTGCACAGGCTAATCAGGGATGAAGCTTTACGTTTTAAAGATATTTGTCGTTTCAAGAAAGTTTCTTCTTGGCACAAATCAAGTTTAGGCAAAAAGTGTCGTCGCTGATTAGCCTGTGAGGACTGCACAAACTTATCTGGGACGACACTTTATGCAAATGCATTAAATCCCCTTTTTCACAGAGCGCAGCTCATTTATTTAATAAATTAACTAAGTACAAGGACTCTCAGAACAATATTGTGAAATAAATGAAATAACGCCTTGCACTTATACATAGTATACACAAACATCTGTACAGTTTCAAGATGATGAACAGCAAACTAAGAGACAAATTAAGGATACAAGGTACACATGTACAATAATGTAAGTATCAAACATTTGCCAATGTTAAAAGGCACATAACTCTACAAACATTATTGAGACATATGAACAATATTGCCATGCACTTCTAAAAAGCAGTCTGCACAGGCTAATCTGGTATGACACCTTACACACATAAAGCCCCATTTTCCCAGAGCGAGCGAGTCTCAAATGAGTTAAAACCTATTTATTTTAGCTCTATTGCATAAAACCCTAAGGCTTATTTGAAATGCTCTCGAGTCTGTCTCCTGGGACAAGAACCAGTGCTTGTTGTCTATGGGGAAAATCTAAAGAAGGAGGCTCATATTAAGTCAACAACTCAGTTAAGGGCCCTCTTTTTTCGATTCCTTAGCATTAGATCTCCAAATCGTAGCAACTGACTGTAAAACAGCAATGAAGCGAATAATGTTTTGAAACTTTTACCAGCGGCTGGAGGAAATGGAATGTGTTGATGGGTTTCTCATCCAAGACGAAAACTGCCCTGCCTGAAATGTATCGGACTGCCATTTATACAAGTTAACACTCAGATAACAAGTTTGACGCTGTTGTTGTCCCTTGGACAATAACATTAAATTCAGACCTTTCATAATTTATTAAACTTTTCAAGGATTTCTAACCCTTAGATAGTGATGGTCAGCATTGAAACAGCATAAAACCTGAACAACCTGCGTGTTGTATCAAGCGATTTTAAATTTGCTTTTTAGCAGGAATGTGTTACAGAAGTTGTTAACAGGTTATGGTTTGTAAACATCATAAAACATTAAATAAAATTTAAAAAAAGATGTTTGCCATTGACTACAGACATTAAGCTTTATAGTATGTGAATAATCCATCTATCTTAGTATTATCACTACTTTTATCTTCCCATAACATTTTCAGTTGACCTTATGTACGGGACCTTTTCACGTTTTGGTTTATTGACAAAATAAATAAAAATGTTTCAGATTCGCAATAGTTCGTTCTGGTCATTATATTTGTGATGAAACAGGAATACTGAACATTTACCATGCTCTGAAATATCCATTAAATTCATCTTTTGACGAGTTAAAAACCTGAATATTATAAAGCGTTGCAACGCGAAACGATTGGATAATTTGGAGAGTTCTGTTGTAGTTGTTATATTTTGTGACACGACGAGGATTGCTTATATAATGTATAAAATAAAACACTCATAGTATGAGCACGAAGGGTCGAGTGGTCGACTTTGCGATAGACTTTAACTCCAGGGGTCAGTGGCTCAAGCCCAGTTGATGGTTACTTGTTTTCTTCCTTTATTTTTATTCTTGTTTTTTACAAGAGAGTTTTAGATCCGATGTTAACTTTTATTAATATATAGCATTTAATGACACAAGAAAATATTTGCCAAAATCTCTGAAAAGATCCCTTTAAAGTAAGCTTATGTCTGCACGTTTTACTATTCAGTTTTGAACTTAATTTAACTTTGAATTGTAAAAAATGCCAATAAGAATTGATATACGCATAGACCAATCTATAAATCTACATCAGACAATTTGTAACTTCAGATGACAGAAACGGGCGTGTGAAAGGGACTTGTTTACAGTGTGGCAAATCACAATTTTACCCAAAATTATAATAGATAATAAAAGAATCTATTAATTATCTTCATACCAGCGAGATGGTATTTTACTAAGTAAAATGTTTAGCAAAAAATATTTTTCATGGATAATCATGCCTCAAAATTTGTAAAATTATACAGCATTTTAAAAACTTTTCATCAATAATTTGGGAAATGTGAGTATTACTTAAATAGTTTTTTTTTTGCTGCAAAGTATTAAAGCCTAAGTGTTGTAGTGTTTGTGTATTAGACTTTGCCCCCAATCGTCACTGGTTTGAATTAAAGGCAAGATTGTTTTTCATTTGTTTCCTTGATTTTATAATTATTTGAATCTATTCAAAATATTACATATTTGTTACAATTTACATTTAATGAATTTAAATACTCAAATCTGTGAACAAGTACCTTTACATGAATGCATGCAATTAGGTTTTACCCTATTTTAAGAAAATGGTTTATACCCATATTATCAGCAAAATGTTATGTGCGATCAAGTTACACCCTATTTTCAGAAAATGGTTTATATCCTTGTTATCAACGAAATATGAACCTACATTCAAGATCTCTTAGTTTTGTACTTGCCATGTGTATTTGAAGTGTGTTGTGGGCTTAAAAAGCCAATATAAAACATTTGCGAGTTTAAAGTTTAGAACATTGATTTTTATACTAACTTAAAACTGTGTGTCTTTATGCAACACCTTCTGGTTTTGATAACATACGATTGTATTTAACAAGATGAGCCAATATAACAGTGAATAGACAACTTTTAAGTAGGAGGACAGTTCAAAATAAATATTGAAAATGGCAACTTCTGTAAATGCAATTCATACGTGTGGTAAAGGTCACACAGATTAACCAGCAAGTCACTGACATTGAAAATTTCGCTCATTATATTACCTATATGTTTGACTAAATGACATGGAAATAAAAGCCTTGAAAAATGATGTAATTTGCTTATTAGAAGAAGTAGTTTATTAGTTTATATAATTAATGACTCGTAGGCGTATATAGCTGTAAAACATATGTATTGAACAGATGTTAATACACTTATGAACAGAACATGAAATCAAGTTTCACGCTACACTCATATGTTTTATGGGATACCAGAAGCATATGTTTTTCAGACTGAAATCTATTCTCAAGTCCGCATCAAAGTCACAAATGAGGTCATGCAGCTAGATGGTCTGTTTACTCTTAACTGAGCATACCACAAAGGCCAGCGAGGTCATACGCCGCTCCATAGAGTCAGACCTATTGTGGCTTAATTGCACTACGATAAAACGGAGGCTGTCTGGAGTGTTTTGCTCGAGGCAATCACCCAGCGACAGCACAAAGCCAAGAGCACCAAAGTAGGCCCCCAGCTGCCAAAAGATGTGCTAGACTCGCATAAGTCTAAATTTGAGCAGATGTGATGCGCCAATGAACCGGGATAAATATTAAAGTTCATATGGAAAACATCTTACATAATTGGAAATCCATACAGACCTGCAACCTAATATTAAAAGGGACATCATCAGGAGCTCGCCATAATCCTGGAATATCAAATGACTTTGACAAAAAATAGCAGGCGCAGAATTTTAATACGTAATTAATATGACGTCGTTTTTTTTCTGTGAAACATGGATCCCTTTCTATAACAGTACAACTCAGTGCTTTCAACAGGAATTTTGTCTGACGACCCGGGGCTTATAGGGGTGGCTTGGGGAGGGGTGTCCCCTCCCGAGGTTGGTTTCTGTTAATTTTACGTGTCGATTGACGTTCTGTGGTGCGTTATAACTCTAAGAAAAACAGCGTCAAAAGACGTAATTTGGTGCGCTATGACTCTTCAAGAAACCCCCAGCTATATAGTCATTTATAAAGACATATGTTAGTAATTGTTTTAAAACTTTCGAGCAAAGATAGTAAAATCCCGACTCGAACGATTCCCCAATACATCCGTATCAACCCGACTCCATTACTGCATACTTACTATTTTTCAAGTTTCTATTCATTACCCGATAATCCAATTTTTAAAAGCACGTTCTGGTAAATATTGGCGATAAAAGCGCTTAATAATTTCTTTTACAACAAACGTTGCCATTTTTCTTAAGTATCTATTACATTTCGGCATAAGTGACTTTTAAAAGATTTGATGAAATATTTCCACTGAACATGCGTAAATCGCTTGACGTGGTGTGTGCTTGATAATACAACGCTCAATACACCACGCTTTCTATGCACATGACGTGACTTTGTATATACATGTTGCATAATTTTCGCGCCCTTTTTATTGAGACAAAGGGTCAACACAAACTAAATTATCATCATTTATTTGAAGTAAGAATCTGTTAACGTAGAGTTAACATTTCCATTCGGGAGTGGGTTGCGGATTACCAATTTAATTATGCTCATTTGAGACTTATATTAAAATATATAAACATATTAAAATATTAAATATTAACAGTTGCGAAATGAATTCAACGATAATTTGTTTAAACGCTTTACGAGTCAAGTAAATGTTTTGAGAGTATTATTCATGAAATGCACAACTTCCACTAGCCATCATCAGTCTTATAAGCCAAGATTTCTGTGGCAATTACATGTACGTCTCAAGTCGTCATAATTTAACTGCAGGTAGTGCCTGCCTACGAGTGCTGTCGCTTATACAAAGCGTACGCTCTCATTGTCCAATATTGATTTTCCAAAGCAGCGACTCTCCGTCCTTAAGCGGGCTTTAGTTGGGTAAAGCGTTTGATGTAGTTGACAGAGGATCGTAAATCGGCTTTCAAAATTTTCGGCGAAGTCGATATCGCTTTGATCTTATGAATGGCTAGTTGCACTCAAAGCCAAAATACACTGATCAGAAAGTTTCAGGCGTCCCGCGGACTCTGATTTCGAAATTCAAGCGCCCCGTTGACGGACCGTTAAATGGCCTGTGGAAAGCACTGCAGAGAACTGGAAAATTTAAAGACTGCTGTGAGCATATGTGAGGACGCATGAAATAGAACCAATTAGGCCATTACAGTGGTGGAATTCAGTGTATCTTGATATAGAAAAATACATTGCAGCAACCTACCAGTGTAACCCCACAAACGACCAGATGGCACTTTTTTTATAGACAAAACATATCATTTATTAACTACCTTTTCAACAATTGAAAGAGTTCCCAATATTGATTGCAGCACAGTAAAAAATAGTTTTCATTTGAATTTCAAAATTGTTAGGACATTAATGTTATGATCCAAATAATTATTTCTGCAGGTCCACAAAAACACTTTGGCATTGTGATACATTGATATGAAGTCCACAACTCGGGCAAGGGCCCTAGTCTTTCATTTCCTGAGCATTAGCACTCCAAATCGAATGTCAAAAAAGTGAAGTGAATAATGTTTTGAAATTTTACCAGCTGCTTGAAAAAGGTGAATGTGTTGATGGGTTTGTCATTCGAGACCAAAACGCCTCCCGTGCCTGCAATGCATGGAACGATTGACTGTGATTTATAAAAGTTGTTAACAGGTTATGGTTTGTAAGCATCATAAAACTTTATATAAATATATTAAATAAATGTGTATCAATGTTTACAGGCTCTGCTTTATACATGTACATTGTCCACCTATTCTACCCAAGGATCGGAATCAAGTGCATTTTAATAAGACTTAGGCTATAACTGCATTCAAGCTTAAATAAATAGGTTTTAACTACTATCCACTTATCCTAGTTGTATCACTACTTTACTCTACCCCAACATATGTTCAGTGTACCTTCTGTACATTTATTTACAAAGTTTATAAGATATATTCTTCAAAATATTGAATTACAGTTTTTAAACATCTTATTTCGCAATTTTTCATCAAGATTTAAGAGTTATGTTGATAACTCAATCTGAGATGCAGATGTGTATGCAGTTTCGTTTAGTGAGGCCTTGATTGACTCAATTTTGTCAATTGACTTCTTTATTTTAAACAGGTTGAACTCTGGAGTGTACATTTTTATTGTAATGCGTAAATGCCGTTTTGAACAGATCTGTGAGTTGCTAAAATGCCAGTCAGGACTGTAGTACCAGTAAACACGGACCAATCAATACATGTAAATCCGACGATTTTGCAACTTTCAATCACAGGGACTTGTTCACAGTATTGCAAATTACAATTTTCCTCAAAAAGTGTCTTAGATTAAAGTAAGAATGTATAAATTATATTCAAGCAAGCTATAATGCACCCATGACTTAGAGAAATAAATGCCATATTGTTTTGTTTACGGATAATCAGAAGTCAAAATTGAAACAAATTAAATTGATTGAAATGCATTTCATAATATTTTGTTTGAAAATGTGTGTATTACTAACAAAGTGTTTAAATAAGCCTGAGTGGTGAAGTGGTAGTTTCAAAGAATTTACGTTCAAAGGTCACTGGTTCAAATCCTGGGCAAGTCTTCTTTTAACCTTTGTTTATACTAAGATAATGATTTAAGTCTGTTCAAAATCGCAGAAAATTAAAAATTAAAATTTTAAAATATACATGAAATGGCTTTTTCAAATACTATCTGTGAACAAGTCTCTTTAAGCACTGACATCATGTTTTCAGAAAATAATTTACATCCATATTTTCAGAAAAATGTAAAACGCAATAAAGTGTCACCCTATTTTCAGAAAATGGCCTATGCACATATTATCAGCAAAATGGTAATCTATATACACAATATTTTTGCATCTTGACAATGGACTTTGTACTTTGGTGTGTATTTAAACAGCCAACATAATTCATTCTCTATCAGATTGAAGTTTAGTTCATTGGTTATTATATTAACTTAAAACTTTGTGTGCCTTTATGCAACACATTCTGGTTTTGATAACATTGATTGTATCAATTAAAAGAAGTCAAAATAATACAAAACTTTTTAATTAGAGGACAATTCAGAATATCTTTTGAAAATGGCAACGTCTCTAGGTTCAGTTAATAAAAGTTCAGATTTAGTGAGGGACTATTCTTGAAGTGCGTGTGAAAGTAAAAATATCAAAGAAAGTGCTAATTTTTTCTGTGAAACATGTTTAAAGTGTTTTTGCAAGAAATGCCTTTATTATCATGATAAACTTTATGTAAATCATTTAAAATATGGAAGAGGAGAAACAAAAAAATGGTCCCTAGCAAATAGAATGGAGGATTTGCTATTGACATGTAATGTTCACAACAACAAGAACCTAAAAATGTTTTGCCAAGACCACAGTCAGCTGTGCTGCTCAGATTGCGTTTTACTGAATCACATGTAAGCCAGTCAAAAAGTCACATGTAGTTAAAAGGGATCACATTTATAAAAGATATGCTGATATCACTTGCATCAATCAAATATCTTACTTACTCTTACCGCAGTTGACAATTATGGACAATACTAACCACAGCTGACTATTTCGGACAATACTAACTAAAAACTGACCATTCTAGTGGAAGTCTGTCCAAAAAACCTCGTCGGGTAATCTAGATCTAACCTTACAGTTTTAGTCATTTTAACAAGACTAACAAAGGTATGCGACAATTATCGATAATGTTGCGACATATATCGGAAGTTTAAATTTTTGCGACATTTATCGTTAACGTCGTGACAAATATCGTCAATAGGATTTGTGACGTTTATCGTTCCTTGCGACATTAATCGTCAACGTTGCGACAAATCTCGTAGCCTGCGATATATAATGGCGATGTGACATTTAACGGCGCTACAGGTGTAAGCAAACAACGGTATTTCCAAATGAGATCGATGATCTCAAAACTGTGAGATAATTGACACGTCCGATGATCTCAAAACTAATAAATTCATGCAGCTGGATGGTCTGTTTACTCTTAACTAAGCATACCACAAAGTCCAGCGAGGTAAGACCCCGCGCCATAGAGCCTGACCTATTGTGGCTATATTACACTATGATACCCCGCGCCATAGAGCCTGACGTATTGTGGCTAAATTACACTATGATACACCGCGCTATAGAGCCTGACTTATTGTGGCTAAATTACACTATGATACCCCGCGCCATAGAGCCTGACTTATTGTGGCTAAATTACACTATGATAAAATAGGTTGTCTGGAGTGCTTTGCTCGAGGCCAAAACCGTCGTGTTCACAACCGCGATACATATTTCAATTTGTGTTATTACTAAAGACTATTTGCTTAGCAAATAGTCTAAAAAGCTCTCAAAACTTTAAACCATGGTAAGTTGAAATACAAGTTGAAACTTGGGACAGCAGACACCCGTTTAGTGCAATCTTACAGTAAGGCTTGAAAGCATAATTGCGTGTAGCAATCAAATTTAAACTACACAAAATCCCGCGTTTACTATTTGTCTACTTAAAATTTACTACGGGTATTTACTTACTTGTAAGTTGATACAATTAATGATACAATTTCAACAAAATTGTTTTCAAGAACTTTAAAATATGACTGAACATGGCTAGTTAACATTAGAAATTTTGCAATTATTTATCATTATGTATGCAATATTTTATTCTTACTTTATATACAACAATATCATTGGTCTGCATACCAGGAAAGATAATCCATTAACCATGAGATTTGTAGACAGGGCATCCTACCAGGCCCTTCATGTTAAACATGGAACACAAACTAAACTAAAATTGCACTTTTTATAGCTTATATAATACAGTATGCAATTTGGAATCAAGAATTAAAGAACAAGCAACCATTTACTTATTAACATGACTTGTTTTAGTTAAAGCAACTGACAAAAGAGAACAACTCTATAGACGATGAAGTAAGAGAAATTATTCGTATGCACTGCCATTAATCATCTATCTTCATATGAAGCATAAGTTTGAACATCGAAATGGCTCTTTCTAAAATGAGATAATAAAACAATATACAGAGAGAGGAAAGAGAAATGATAATACTGTAAATAATGCTGATTAGAGTTATAATTCTTGGATTCTGTGCAACAATCTACAGTACAACTATCTGTCCATATATGAAGTGCATACCCAAACAAATTGGAACGTTATAAAAACAACAAGAGCTGTAACCATAGGATGACTTATGCCCCCTATAAACGCTTGGTAGAAGTTATGAGAAGTGACCCCGTGACCTAGTTTTTGACACGGCATGACCCATATTAGAACTTGACCTAGATATTGTCTTGATACAACTTCTGACCAAGTTTGGTAAAGATCAGATGAAAACTACTTCAATTAGAGAGCGGACGCGATGCTTAATCATTTAAATGCACTAAGTGACCCTGTGACCTAGTTTTTAACCCAGCATGACCCATATTCAAACGTGACCTACTAGAAATTGTGTAGATACTAATTCTGACCAAGTTTGGTACAGATCGGATGAAAACTATTTGAAATAGAGAGCGGACAAGAAAAATGTGACAGACTGACAGACCGACAGACAGACAGACAGACTGACGAACAGTGCGAAAACTATGTACCCCCCTTTTCTTTGAAAGGGGACATACAAACAACTCAACAACAAGATAATTAGATCTTCTAGGTGTTATACTGCTTATATATTCACTGAAAAGGGGGAAATGAAAAATGAGACGCTCTCTGATAACATGTGGTTTAATGCATGTGCGTAAAGTGGCGTCCCAGATTAGCCTGTGCAGACTGAAAAGGGAGGAACTTCACATATTTCCACTCCCTTAAGTACTCCTACAAATGTAAGTTGTCAAATATCGCAGTGGTGATATACAGCTATTATCACACACGCAAAAAGAAACAAAAATATTGTTAGACAGTAGAAAACAACAGACTCTAACCAGAACAGTCATAAACGATGTCAAATACATCAGCAATCGCTTATTCAAAGAAAGTGCAACAAATTAGTATTTGTAAAATTAACCTCAAATTTTGTCAGTTCACTACTTCACATTGTTCCCACAAAAAGACCAAAACAATCAGATTCATATGAGCGATGCTCTGTGGAAAGGGGGTTAAATGCATGTGCGTAAAGTTTCGTCTCAGAATAGCCTATGCAGTCTGCAAAGGCTAATCAGGGATAACACTTTACGCTTTAATGATATTTTTCGTTTCAAAAAAGTTTCTTCTTGGCACAAAGCAAGTTTAGGCGAAAAGTTTCGTCGCTGAGGACTGCACATACTTATCTGGGACGACACTTTATGCAAATGCATTAAACCTCCTTTTCACAGAGCGCGACTAATTTATTGAATCAGTGAAGTATGTTAAAGGCACATAACTCCGAGAACAATATTGCGATATTAATAAAATAACGTTTTGCATTTCTACATAGTATAAACAATTCATCTATAAAGTTTCATGATGAAACACAGAAAAGTGTGAGACAAATTAAGGACACAAGGTACACATGTACAATGATGTAAGAATAAAACATTTGCCAAAGTTAAATGGAACACAACTCTGCAAACATTATTCAGACATATACAAAATCATGCCATGCACTTCTAAAAAGCAGTATAAACTGGCTTATCTGGGATGACACTTTACACACATTAAGCCCTATTTTCCTAGAGCGAGGCTCATATTAAGGGCAAGGGCCTTCGTTTTTCGATTCCTGAGCATTATATCTCCAAATCGTAGCAACTGACTGTCAAACAACAATGAAGTGAATAATGTTTTTTAAAAATTTACCAGCGGCTGGAGAAAAGTGAATGTGTTGATGGGTTTCTCATCCTAGACGAAAACGCCTGCCAAACCCTGCTTGAAATTTATCACATCAGGGACTACCATTTAACCCTTTACTGCTTAGATACGCATTTCGTGTGTGTGTTTTTCATCCTAGACGAATACTCCTGCCCTGCCCTCCCTGCCTAAAATGTATCGCAACTGGGACTACCATTTAACCCTTTACTGCTTAGATACGTATTTGCGTGTGTGTTTCTCATCCTAGACGAATACTCCTGCCCTGCCTTGCCTAAAATGTATTACAACAGGGACTAAAATTTAACCCTTTTACTGTTAGATACGTATTTTCGTGTGTGTTTCTCATCCTAGACGAATACTACGGCCATGCCCTGCCCTGCCTAAAATGCATCAGAACAGAGACTACCATTTAATTATTTAGTGCTTAGATACGTATTGTGTGAGAGTTTCTCATCCTTGACGAATACTCCTGACCTGCCCTTCTTAAAATGCTTAGATGTGTATTTTCGTGTTGGTTTCTCAACCTAGATGAGTTCTCATGCCCTGCCCTGTCTAAAATGTATCATAACAAGGACTACCATTTAACCCTTCACTGCTTAGATACGTATTTCGTGTGTTTCTAATCCTTGACGAAAACTCCTGTCCTACCCTGCCTAAAATGTATCAGAACAGGGACTACCATTTACCTTTCACAGAACAATACTCCTGCCCTACCCAGCCTAAAATGTATCACAACAAGGACTACCATTTAACCCTTTACTGCTTAGATACGTATTTCGTGTGTGTTTCTCATCTTAGACGAATACTCCTACCTTACCCTGCCCTGCCTAAAATGTATCACAACAAGGACTACCAGTTAACCTTTTACTGCTTAGATACGTATTTTCGTATGTGTTTCTCATCCTATACATATACTCCTGCACTGCCCTGCCTAAAATGTATCAGAACAGAGACTACCATTTAACTCTTTAGTGCTTAAATACGTATTTCGTGAGGGTTTCTCATCCTAGACGAATACTTCTGCCCTGCCCTGCCTAAAATGTATCAGAACAGGGACTACCATTTAACCCGTCACTACTAAGATACGTATTTGCGTGTGTGTTTCTCATCCTAGACGAACACTCCTGTCCTGCCCTGCCTAAAATGTATCAAAACATGGACTACCATTTAACCCGTCACTACTTAGATACGTATTTGCGTGTGTGTTTCTCATCCTAGACGAATACTCCTGCCCTGCCCTGCCTAAAATGTAACACAACAAAGACTACCATTTAACCCTTTTCTACTAAGATACGTATTTTCGTGTGTGGTTCTCATCATAGATGAATACTCCTGCCCTGCCTAAAATGAATTACAACATGGACTAGCATTTAAACCTTTACCGCTTAGATACTCATTTTCGTGTTAGGGTTTCTCAATCGAGAAGAATACGCATGTCCTGCCCTGCCTGAAATATATCGGACTGCCATTTATACAAGTTAACATTCAAGTTTAAATACGAATAAGGATCCTTTTCCAACCCTAAGATAATGATGAGCATCAAACAGCATAAAACCAGAACAGCCTGCTGGTTGTATAGCCATTTTCAATTTGCTTCTGAGCAGGAAATATTAAATAAGTTGTTAAAAAGGTTATGGTGCGTAAACATCATTAAACTAAAGTTCTTAACCATTGACTATGGACATTATGCTTTATAGTATGTGAATAATCCACCTATTTTAGTATTATCACTAATTTTATCTACACTTGACATTTTCAGTTGACCTTCTGTACCTTTAACTACAAAGTTTATTTGATGATCTTCAAAGTATTGAATTATAATCAAAGGAAGACTTCTTATTTTTCATTTTATGTTGATTATTTCATTGAATGGCACCATTTGTTATTGCAGATGAGTATTCAGTTTCATTCAGTGAGTCATAGATAAAACACCTGTTAAAATATTGAGGGAAATTTGCATCTTAAAGGGAACTTTTCACGTTTTGGTAAATTCACAAATTAAAAAAAAAATGTTTCAGATTCGCAAATTGTCGTTGTAGTTATGCTATTTGTGAGGAAACAGTAATATTGGACATTTACCATGCTATAAAATATCCATTAAATGCATCTTTTGACGATTTAAAAACCTGAAAATTATCAAGCGTTGCAACGCGAAACGATTGAATATTTGGAGAGTTCTGTTGTTGTTGTTATATTTTGTGACACGACGAGGATGGCTTATATAAAATATAAAATACAACACTCATAGTATGAGCACGGATGGTCGAGTGGTCTATGCGATAGACTTTTACTCCAGGGGTCAGTGGTTCAAGCCCAGTTGAGGTTTACTTATTTTCTTTCTTTAAGTTTATTCTTGTTTTTACAAAAGCTTTTTATATCTGATGTTTACATTCATTTATCAATATAAAGCATTTAATGACAAACTAAAATATCTGCCAAACTCTGTACACAGCCCCTTTAAAGTAAGCTTATGTCTGCACATTTTGCTATTCAGTTCTTAACTTAACTGAACTTTGAGTTGTTAAAAATGGTAATGAGAACTGTATAAAACATAAACTAATCTTTAAATCTACATCAGACAATTTGTATCTTCAGATGACCGAAGCGGGCGTGTTAAAAGGACTTGGTTACAGTGTGGCAAATGACAATTTTACCCGAAATTGTAATATTTAAAAAAGAATGTATTAATTATATTTATACCAGCGAGATTGCATTAATAAGTTCTATAACTGAGTAAAATGTTAAGCAAAATATTTTTATGGAATATCATGACTCAAATTTGGTAAAACTATACAGCTTTTTAAAAACATTTCATCAATAATTTTGGAAAATTAATAATTTATTTTTTGCTGCAAAGTATTACAACCTCAGTGTTGTAGTGTTTATGTATTATATTTTGCCTCCAAATGTCACTGGTTTGAATCCTAGGCAATGTTTTTTTTCAACCTTTTTCCTGGACTTTATAATTATTTAAGTCTATTCAAAATATTAGATATTTGTTGAAATTAACATTTAATAAATTTAAATAATCAATTCTGTGAACAAGTCCCTTTAAATGAACGCATGCAATAAAATTTTACCCTATTTTCAGAAAATGGTGTATACCCATACCATCAGCCAAAATGTTATGTGCAATCAAGCGTATATCATTGTTATCAGCGAAATGTTAAACTACATACAAAAACTTTTCCTTTTTTCGCTTTGTACATGCCGTGTGTATTTTAAGTGCGTTATGGGCTTAAACAGCCAAAATAAAACATTTGCGAGTTTTAAGTATAGTACATCGATTATTATACTAACTTAAAATGTGTTTGTGTGTCTTTATGCAACATATTCTGGTTTTGATAACATACGATTGTATTTAACAATAAGAGCCAATATAACAGTGAATAAACAGCTTTTTAGTAGGAGGACAGTTAACAATAAATATTGAAACTGACACTTTATGTAGATGCAATTCATAAAAGTTCAGATCATATTAATCCAGACCAGATATATGTGAAGAAGAAGTATGAGTATAATGTGAAAATAGAAAGTGACAAAAGTCAGACATGTTACATCTCGGGCATTTGCATCTTGCCTAGTGGTGAGACCATTGTTGCAGATTATTATAATAAGAGAGTGAAAATGTTGGACAACCATTACAATGTGTCAAGCGACTTGAAAGTAGATGGTAATCCGCAGGGCATTTGCCAAATCTTTCCCAGTCAGGTTGCTATAACTTTTGAGAATAGTGTTCAATTTATCAATGTGAGCAATGGGAAGCTGGTGAGAGGGGAACTGCTGGAGATTGATAAGGGTGATTATGAAACTAGCGAGTTACCACATGCTACTCTTGTCATAACCTACATCAGGGTGATTTGTATATCACATCAGGCACTGTTCTCTATCTCTACGACCTCAGTGGAGCAGATTTGAATTATAAGAAATCCTAATATGGGTATACTGGAAGTGGCATTACAGGTAAACTGTGTTGTAACTATATAAACTGTATATTTCATATTGTTAAAACTGTATTAACAGTAGAAACCTGATGGCTAAAACTCGCCAGAACTGTCAACAAAAGTTCGAGCCATGCGGAATTCGAGCCAACCGATTTCTAATATACTTTGTTTACTAAGATGAATCTGCAACATATTTACATCTCCAGTTGAGAGTATTCATACTGGAAAAAATCCGTTTAGTAGTGCACTGCTTTCTTCTTTTGAATCAATAAGAACAAAGTATATATTTCATATTTTTATAAATAAATACTTAAAAACCATTATACATACAATCAAACAAATATAATATAATAAATGAGCATGTATATTATATCAGCACGTATTTATGTAGCAAATTTTCAGTCACATGTAAGAAGCATCACTTAACACAAAACATGCATAAGCAATAAAAACACATCGCCAAAATATTAAATAGCACTATATGAATTTATTTATTCGCTTGTTTTTTATGACATCTGAGTCTGTGTTTTGTTCATGACTTTTCGTTTAGATACAAAATTTTCTCTTTCATTAACTTGATATATTGTACGTGCTTTGTGTATCTACAAAAAGGCCAAATTTTATACAAATTACACATTTACTGTATCAATAAACGATTGAGTCAATAAAAACAGCTCAATAATTAGACTCGCGATTTCGAGCGATCCAGCAGAAATTGATATGAATATAGCAAAACAAAATCGTTGCTTCAGGAAGAGTTCGAGCCACCCCGAAATTTGAGCCAATCAAGATCAAGCAATCGGGTTTCGACTGTATCATATTGTTAATAATGATACATAAAATATAATCACCACGTGCATATGTTACACATTAATGAACATTTATATCTAATTTAGATTTTTATAATGTTATTTCTTAAATGCTGATCTGATTTTATAGATAATTTTGCATGCTAAGCAGTTTACAAATGTGTGTTGCATCCTGATGGTAACTGGATCTATGTCACAAACTTCGCCCAGAACAAGCTCATGGCACTGACCATACATGGCACCCTGATGTCAACTTTCACTGACCCTGAACTACAGGGCCAAAAGGTGTACACGTCACACCCACAGGACAAGTCTTTGTCTGTGGTATCAGATCACATACTGTCATACAAGTGGATTGTAGGGGGAGAAAGAAACTGGCAACTTTGGCTTCAGAGAAAGATGGACTGCGCCACCCAGTGTCTGTCTGCTACAACACGAGCAGTCACCAGATCATTGTGGGACTATTTGATAGCAATACAATCAGTGTTATAGAATTGTAATAACTCATCTACTATGTGTGTGAACAAAATAACTGATATAAACATAGTTAGTTACAGCTCATCTACGATGTATGTGGACACAAAAAATTGAAATAAACATAGTAAGTTATAAATTTAATTTAAGTTTTTTCTTTGAATGGCGCATTTAGCCATAGCCATTTATTTCTGGGTGAGGCAAACAAATATTCATACAGTTTATCGTTTATTATTTGACAATTAAATATTATTTATTTTGAAAAGTAAATTGTTTGTTTTAGGCCAGCCTTTTTTTTATTTGTTTTACGGGAAATTTTTCAAACAATAGAGTCGGGGGGGGGGGATAAAAATAAAAGCATGAAAAGTGACCAGTCTACCAAAAAAATAAAAATAAAACTGTCTAAACCGATAAAATAAATATTTTTGAAAATTTAAAATTCAGCCAATTTAACCTTATGTATACTTGCATTAACCTTTACGTGTTTTATATATATCTCATTACACTGTTGTAGAAGCTTTTTATAATAATAGTAAACATATTTATATATATATATATATAGGTAAAAGCACCTTTCGCATGTATTATACTATATTGCTTCAATAGAGACTATTAAACACGCCAGGTTTGTAGTGTATTATAGTGATCGTTGAACTTTTGTTGAGTGTATATCATATGTATGTTTATAACAAATATAGCATGCATTTGACTTAAATAAAAAAGACTTGAATACTTTTTACATTGTTTAATAGCTTTAAATAACAACCAACTTTGTAACTTTTATCCATGGGTGGAATATGCACACTAAAATATACTCTTTAATATACAACATACTTGCTTTATATCATGATAATTTGCATCAATCATGAGAAAAAAAAGAGCCACGTAACAGGAAATTGGACTTTAGGGCGATTGCGACCATTTTGGCTCCAAAAGAGCAGTCTGATCAGGATCCAAAATGTTCAACATAATTGTCAAGAAACGTCCAAGAAAATCGAAGACATTCAAGGCTTAAAACTATGAAAAATAGCTTTTCGGCGAAGACAATAATCGCAAAAAAGCATATTGCACAAACGCATAAACAATGGTTTATTGTTATTTTATGTAACGATTAATTCTCAATTTGTAGTGGCATCATGTGTTGCTTTCCTTTCCAGCTTTGTGTAGCTATTTTAAATAGTGCCTCATCACGGCAAATATTCGTTTAAAGGTAGTTTAGAACTTACGTTTTATAGCGCAATACATTTTCAGCGATCTGTTCTAAAGAGGATATTTATGTCTAATTTATATGACGCCAAGCGTTATACATCCCATCACGGTTTTATGAGCAATTTAAAATGGTATATCATTTGACCTTTAAGTGTCATCAATAAAAGTGTCACTTTTATCTTGAAGTATCATCAACAGCTTTCTCACTTAGCCGATACCCCTCTGCTGCGAGCGAAATGATAATAGAGGCGTAACAAAATGTACATTGAACATTAATGTTTCCTGACACCAATTGGATGAGGTTCAATAAGGACCTGGGATGCCATAAGAACAATTTTTATTTCACTTTTCGAATTTTAAGTGTAAACGCTCTGTTGCTGACAAATGAGTAAATTGCTAATGTGATCCCCCCTCCTCCCCCACACACAGTTTTTTTATTTATTAGAATATCACGCTTGGTAGATGACATTATTTGAAAAAAAGTTCATATTTTCAGTATATTTGGTATTAAAATTACGCGATGTGAAATCGAAAGTACATCACAAAAAAAGGTGACATAACGATATACACACTATAAATAACGCTAGTAGATTGATCATTTTCTATATAAGATATATACAATACTCAACGCATGCACAATTGGCATTCCTGGGTTTACCACGTGACGATGATGATCAATTTACTGGCAGTATTTATAATTGACTGGTAGTTACCTGGTAGACATACCCAGTACAATTTATCCCCAAATATACTGAAAATATGAAAACTTAACAACTTTTTTTAAGGAATGTGATATACCAGTCGTGATATTTTAATCAATAAAAACTAATAATTGTAAACAAATAAGGTATTTTACAACTTTTCTTTTCTACGTCGTCGTGGTTGACAGTCCCTTTAACGCATGGTATACAATTGTTAAATGCTTAACACTCGGTTTACATCGTTGAATAGAGAATGCCGCATTCCTATCCCTTGATACAGAATTCAATATTTATCAATTTTGGTTAGAACGTTGGACATTTTCTCATTTGATTTGATATTACTATAGAACATAATCTGGTCTTAACAGCTAGGCCGAAAAAACCCAATTGTGGTTGTGTAACGTTATTTTCCTATTGAACACAATACACTACAACATGTAATTGTACAGTAAAAACTATCAATATAAGTATATCTCGGATACATACAATCCAAAGCTGTCAAACACGAAGGTCATGATGACCCTAAGGCGCACATCCAAGAATTAACCTTGCGATATAGATTTTAACCACAAGTGACCCAATTCCAAAATATTATTGTGGCTTATAGAGTTGTTATATGTTCTTTTCTAAGATTTGACCGATAGAAAAAGTTTTGAAACAGCATTTGACAGGGGTATAGCATTTGCTCTAAGTATTATAAACACAAACCCACTACATGTGAAATGATTTAGAAAATTGAGAGCATAATAATGAGTTATTTTATTTGTCCATTATAGAATGGCATTATAGAATGGCATAACAAAAGTAACATGTTCTATTTTTTAACCCACAGTGTTTCTTGTCAACAGACAACAGACTAGACCTATCACTAAAGTGAAACAAAAATAACCTAAACTATCAAAAAATACATATCAACTAACATATTTTATTACGGCTATAAACTGCAAACAAAATGTATTTCATTTGAAATATGCCATTCAAGATCTAATCATGTAATTTAATGATATACAAGACGCCTATTCGGCTAGCGAACATCTGAGCTCAACCAAACGCAAACATAAATACATTTTCCCTCTTAAAAACGTCCGCTTATTGAAAAGCAATAACCATAATTTATTCAAATTGTACTGTTTAAATTGGTAACAAATTGGTGTGTATCTACATATTTGGTTATCAAAAAGAACTTCTGTATGATTTGATTTACATTTACATGAAATTAGCGAACTCATATTATCGTCGCTTATATAAATATATATAGGTTTATGCTAAGATATTTTTTAGCAAGGCTTACTTTAAGTCGTTTGTCTTTTACCAATTAGCAAATGCGTCGCTCTGCTGCTAAGAAATTATCCACAAGGGCTTCCTTTAAATAATTGGTTGTTGACTAATATCATCATCATTATCATCATCATCATCATCATCATCATTATCATCATCATCATCATCATCATCATCATCATCATCATCATCATCATTAGTGGTTGTGTCGTCAGCCTTCTGTTCAGGTTGACCTGGATAGGAATCCCAATTGGAGCAGTAATATTTTACTTTTTATGTATTTCGTAATAAGTCTTTAGTTCACATGTTTTAAACATCATGTAAAAACTTCAAAATAAACACAAATTTATAAACAAGCCCATTTCGTTCCCACGCACGGCGATAATCGAATTTTTTGTAAAATCATGTTATCCAAAATCATGCAATTAAAATGTCATTGAAAACGTCTTAAAGTAGTGATAGAAATCGGCCTTGCTATTTAACTAACTAAATGAAATTGTGGTTGAAAACAGGTCACGAAATAAGTGACCTGAATCGCCCTAGCTTTTAAACGAACTTCAATTGAAATGAATTATGTTTACGTTTTATGTTAAACCAGTTTCGACTTCAGTTGGAAATCAACATTTAACATGTTCATAGAGTAGCAAATATTGGGTCAATGAATGAGTAATGGTATGATCGGGTTTTTATTTTAAGGAACAAATACGTTAATTGCTCATCACTTAAATAACAATCATTTACAATGCAAAATTTAAATGTAATTCTTACAAGAAAAATAGTGTTCAGTCATTGTCATTCATCAGTACTGACGCACGTTTACGTGCTGCTGCTGTTAGATACAAATGATGCTTGCTAAAGATCCTGTTGAACGAAAATTTGACAATGAAAAGGGAATTACTCTGTTACCTGACAAATGGCACGCAATAATTTACTAACCATTTTGTCTTGTTCTACTGTCACCGATTCTTTTCATTCAAGCATACAATATCTTTAAATGAAATTTCAATCATTCAAACAAAAAGATCTAACATTATTGCTGCAACAAAACCGAGTCATGCGTCATCATTTCTACCCATGTATTAATATATTTCCTGTGAATGCCTCATTGAGAATGATAGGTAAAACGTTTATAAAACTAATTAAAGAAGCTTCCAAAAACCGCTCTTTATACGAACGATTAATATAGTGATAAGCCGAGTCTGGGGCGAAATGGTTTAATGTTTTCCGGCTCGCTGATCAATTATTGCCATTGGGAAACTAAACGCATAATTTAACGACCGCCTGAATGTATCATGTTGAAAGAATGTTATCACATTATTTTCAAGTTAAATTGGGGGTCGCAAGGGTTTATAAAGTGGTTGGGAATGCCGTTAATATATAGCGAGGCATAATGGGGAAATTCTAAAAAATCTAAAAAGGCTCTGGTATAAGAATATTGTTTATATACATGTAGTTTCATATTTGTTTTAACACTGCTTTACCTCTATCGAATTAAATTGTCAACACTTTTCTTTATTTGGACCGTGCTCTGTGAATTGGGGGTTTAATGCATGTGCGTAAAGTGTCGTCCCAGATTAGCCTGTGCAGTACGCACAAGCTAAACAGGGACGACACTTTCCGTGTTCATATGTGTCGTTTAAAGAATACCTCTTCGCAGAAAAATTTAAGTTGAGGCAAATTTATAGTAGGAACGGATTTTTTATTTGTCGATATTTATATACATGCTACATTATAACAAATATATACAACTATTTAATTACGGAATATGAAAACCGATAAAATGCTTACTTACTATTTGCGGTAAGTCGACTTACGTATGAGCGTTCGCACTAATTACGTGCATATTCGAATCTGCTGTATACTTTATTATTTTGTGGTTTTGACAATCTGATGAAAAAATATATTTTTAAATACTTTTTTTCGTTGTAACGAAATGCATTAAGACCAAATTAAGTTGAAATATCTAAAACAAACTCGTATCATCGCTCGATCAGCTGAATGTCTTCTTTGAAATTTCAAAATAACATTATTAGGGTTTTTCGATTTCTAACTTCACACTATTTTGCTAACCCAAGCGTGCGACCTATGAACCTGGACATTTGATTCAATCATAGCGACAGCATATCATGTAGAAAATATAATTAAAGGGTCGTTTAAAATCGATAAAAAAAACGTAGGAAAGAACCAGTAGAACTCTTTAAATAATTATCCACATCTTTTGTCAAACATTTTGAAATGGGTTTTCTGTTCAGTTGTGAACGGGTGAATCGTTGAAAGATTAATGTCTTCATATGGGGAAAAGTTGAAAAGTATTTGATCGCACGGATGAAATAAATTAACGTATGTTCAAATCAGGCCCGCTCAGAAATTAATTTCAGGAAATTCACTGTTGAGTGGTAAATAAAACAGATTTGCGCCGCTCTTGTACGATTGTTTAATAGTGTATAAACGAACCGAGTATATTTTTAATATTTTATGAATGACAAAACAAAATAAAATTTATAAAAATGGGACCGAAAAGTCTGTTAGTTGAGTTTTATACAATTGCAGACACTTTTATGGTGTAATTTAAAAAAAAACACACATATATATATATATATATATATATATATATATATATATATATATATATATATATATATATATATATATAGGATCTGGCACGAGTTGTCATATCATACCATATTTTATTAAACGAGTTCAGGAATTTTGTTAGTAAGCGAGCCTTTGGCGAGCAAATTAAATAAATATTTACGCAAACATAATGATAAGTCCCGAATGTTGTTTACATTTCGTGACATCATTTGACGTTGCAACGTCATTTCAGCAAAATAACAAAATGCGATTGGGCAATAAACGAAAACTAAGCCAATAAAAACGCGTAAAATGTTGTATTACACTTGTGTAATATAAAAAATATGTTTGGTGGTATGGTTGTATCACATGGGAAACAGGGTATAGCATGGGATAAATATATAAATATAAACAAATATATAACAAAGTCTCTATTAGTCTTGTATTATTTAAACAAAAACGCTGTATTTAATTTTTGCCGAAGCTTTCGACCTCACGGTCTTCATCAGCGGCCATTTTTATTTTCAGATGTTTTATTATGAACGGAAATGACGTCGTGCATTTCCGGCGTCAACGTTGTTTACGCGTTCTTTTATTAATGTTTATTCTTGCACGTTGATGCCGTATGGTCGGTATGTCCTTATTTTTGACTTCCACAATTGCTCCATGGTTTTGCGGTACTCGTCCAACCCGTTGAGTTTTTCGAGTCCCATTATTTGGAAATCATCCATGGAATGTCCGTCTGTGTAGAAATGTTAAGGTACCGGGTCACTGTGCTGTGTGCGAAAACGCGACATATTCAATAGATGTCGCTGGTACAGAGTTCCGCCGGTCTTTCCCACATACACGAACCTCCGACAATGACGACATTGTAGGAGCTGGTTGGTGCCTTATGTCCTAGATGGGACCACAGGCGAAGATGATATGATGAATAAACGGCGAAAAATACCTCTCTCGGCAAGGACGTCGCCATCTTGACTATCAAGTGTTTACCCCCTCTGTGTCTGCGTTATCTGTTACTATCGTCTGCATTTGGGTGTCGGACTCACAATTGAGCATCGCTCTTGAAAAATTGGTGCTTATGTTTGTGCGAATATAGTCGGCACAGATAAGCTCGTGAAGCCCGCACAGGCTAATTATGGACGACACGTTTCGCCTTTATACAAATTATGTCGAAAAGAAGTCTCGCCGTAAATCCATTTTAGGCGGCAAGTGGCGTCACTGATCAGCCAAGGCTAGTTAAGCATCTGAATTTAGTCCGGTTTTCTAAGCACGTGGTTCATATTGTTTGTGTTGATTTGCTAAATATATAGAGATTACTAGGTTTGCGTTGAATGCAGAGAAGTTTATGTAGCGAGGCTTAGAACGTCGGCAGCGCGAGCCTTGGCGAGCGCTTTCGGTGTTCAAGCCGAGCAACATAAACTTCTCTGTATTCAACGCTAATGCTTGTATTCTATTTATCCCATTGGATTTTTCTTCAAAGTGACATTAAACATAAATAGATCCTATAATCTTAACAATAATTTTAATTCATTCTTTATAAAAGCGCTTAAAATCTAACGAATGTTACCATGCGTAGTAATATAAATGTATTTGTTCTGGTACGCACAATAGTCTTAAAAATGTTCACACCAAAACAGTAAAACGAGGAAATATATCACCATATGCCTAGATTTAATATTACGCAGCATGGGAATTGTAACACATTAACACATTCCAACACTAAACGATTCCAGTTCCAAAGCACATATTGCATTAGTTCAATGAGAAGAATTTCCAATTTCGCATACAACGGCATATTCACAAATCTCTGAAAAACAAACAGTGCTAAATATTATTTTAAGTAGTCATTTAATATTTAATTGATTATGTCCTCTGATTGGTGCATTTTTAATTTAAATATGTGTTCATATATGCATTTATTGTTGTATTGACTTAAAAAAACTAAAATGGATGCCCATTCTTAGTTTGCTGTCTTAGTCTACCCTACAATTATACATGTTTCTTGCATAATTGAATTATCAAAACAGCATACTTTTAAAGGCATTGTCAGAGTTATTTGGTTAAGTTAGAGTCAAAGTAAAGCAAATATATTCATTTTTCTTAAAGTGAATCATCCTCGGAAACCACCACTGGGATTCAAACCCAGATCTCTTTCCTCTGGGAGGGAAAGTATTCTATCTTTAAATACAAGGGCAAGTAAGAAGACAATTAGCAATGTTAAACCTATAAACATATAAACTTAATTTTTCGCATAACCTTAGAAACAAAACAGATATCTCTGAATCTGAAATACATTTCAGTTACAATTCAGGTTTTTAGTATTGTGCATTGTACATGAATGTTCAAGTATTGTATTTATCCTTGGTACACAGAACTGCCTAAAGATGCGTAAAATACCAGTATTCAATATCCCATGTGTTTATTTTACTCTTTTAAAATCACTATTTTATTTTAATAAAGCAGTTTTTTCCTTCTCCTGAAAAATTAACAAAATGTAAGTTATGCTACATTTTACATTCAGAAAATGACATGTGTTCGTAATGTCAATTTCGAAAATTGGTTAAAACATTATTTTTACCAAAGAGGTAGACTTAATATTATTAAACAGTTGATGTATGTCATCTTAATAAAAAACACAAAAATGGAAAAATAGTAAAAATGTATAAAAATGTCAGTTACATGACTTAAAACATTAAGTAAACGATATAGCTTTGATACTTTAGGATAAGTGTGGACCTAAACACAAAACATAACCAAATTTTAAATTTTCTAACTATAAAGGGGGCATTATTCTGTAAAAAAACACAGAAAAAAATGGGTACATAAAAAATGTGTCTACAAAAAAATGTGGGTACGAAAACAATTGGGTAAGAAAAAGTTATGCCAAAAAAATACTGAACTAGCTTGGGGTCTTGACCACCAAACGGCTTGGATTTTAATTATGCTGAAATAGCTCGGGGTCTTGACCAACAAACTGGCTTGGATTTTGATAATGCTGAAATAGCTCAGCGAACTGTCTTGCATTTTAATTATGCTGAAATGGCTGGGGGTCTCGACCACTTAACTGGCTTGGATTTTAATAATGCTAGATTAGCTCGGGGTCATGACCACCAAACTGGCTTCGTTTTAAATTATGCTGAAATAGCTCAGGTTTGGTGTGTAACATCGTTATGAGGTTCTCTTTCAAGTTTGTTCAAGTCATGCAGAAAATTTGCCCTCCCTAGGGCTAACTGTTTTGCTTATAAATATAAATATCTAATCGTCTGTAGAAATTCAATAAAATGAACTAATCCAAACAAAGGGACGTAATTTGGTCAAAAATTACCGGAAGAATGGTAAACTGTTGATATAAAAATAGTTATACAGTTTAATATATGGAAAAATGTTTTGTTTTAAGTTAATGATGAATAATAAGCATGTTAATTTGCTACTGTGTCAATAAAAATAATTCAAACTTTCTTGTGACTTTGACGGACATACGAACATCCGGATTCAATGTTATTTTCTTCAGAAGCTGTGTTCCATACTGTTTTTCTAAATAAAGAATATATATGGGTGAGTGGGGAATGGGATTATTGAAGAAAGTACCTGTGGTTCAGTTCTCATGTTCATTATAAAGAAACGTAAAGTAGTACTTCTCGGACATTTTCGGGATGTAGATTTTTATCTATAAAAATATTACAGGATCTACCTTTTAATAAATACGCATATTTATTAAACCTATCCAAAAATTTTTAACACACCGAAAGTTATCAATGGTGACACCTCTTAATCATTTGCAAAAACTCTAATTATTTTTGATTTCGTATCACATAATATGGGCATGATTTCAACAATGGTGTTCTGAAGATTAACTTTTCTAATTGAAATTGTTTCTGCTCCGTTTTTCATTAATTTGATTTTAAAATATGCTACATTTGTCTCGTTGTTGTTAATGTCCGCCATTTCGGAATTGCAATATAAAAATCATTTGTTTAATACTCACCAATTGGTTAATAGCGTGTGGTATTGGCTGCAATAGCCAATGAAAATCGCTGACGCTTTACAAGTCGACTTGGCACAACGAAACAACCCGTATTATAAACAAATTTTGATCAACACTTTCGGCAATCTGCGCATTTTTTCTAGTTTTGGATATTATACCAGGTCGGCGGGTGAAATGTAAATAAAAGAAACGAAAGTGACTTTAATTTGTATTTGTCGAAAAATAGGGTCGGGCGCTTCCGTAAAACAAATAATAAAATAATGCTAGCCTTATATATATATATACATTATCAGAAAAAATGTTTGGTCAAAATGATGAAAAATGTTTTTTATGACATATTGATAGTGTTAAAATGCCTTGGCCACGCGTCCAAAACATGTGCACTAGAAGAATCATTCTTTATATTCACAGTATTTAATCATAAAATATCAAACATTGTTTATTTGAACGGATATTATTTGAAATGTATGTATAATTTATAATTGCAACATGGAACATATTAGCTGAATACTCAAGACGTGCAACATTTCTGGTGATAAATAATATTGGCAGTCTTACCCTTCCATAGTTGTCACAGATTAGAAAACATCAAGAACAGTGCGTACAATAAATCAAAATAACACTTCTTGCATAGGTATACTTGCAAATATGTGTTCATATGAATAACCATTGTAAAAATCGATAAAACTTAAAACAAAGAGTTGAAATACATAGTAAAAACAATGGAATTAGTTGGATTGTTTCTGTTGGTTTCATTTAAATGCGTGTCCACTCTAGACGTTGATCAATTACATGGGCTAGTAAACGCATAATTGTAAATGACAGTCAGGACAGTTGATTGGTTACAGCGGTAGCTTTTTGATCCGCACCACCCAGGTTAAAATCCCAGTAGGACTTAGATTTATTACATCACGTGTTTAAGTTACAGCTGCAATAGTTGTTACACTTTTGCTATTTTAATTATTCTGTGATAAACTTCTTAAACTAAAAAAAAAGTAAAATGCCCCTTTAAAGCCATAGACAGATTTGAAAAAATAAACAATAAACGCGAAATTAGTGCCAAGGTCTGCGGACTTGAGGTAAAGGTCAAACAGGTTAATCAGCAACTCACTGATACTGAAAGTTCCGCTCATTATATTACTTAAATGTTTGACTAAATGACATGGGAATAAAAGCCTTGGAAAATGATGTACTTTGCTAATTAGAAGAAGTAGTTTATTAGTTTATATAATGAAGAACTCGTTTGTGTATATAGCTGTAAAACATGTGTATTGAACAAACGTTAATAAACTAATAAACAGAACATGAAATCAAGTTTCACGCTAGACACTTATGTTTAATGGTATACCAGAAGCTGATGTATGTCAGACTGAAAACTATTCTAAAGTCCTCATCAAAGTCACAAATTAGGTAATGCAGCTAGATGGAATGTTTACCTTTAACGCAGCATACCACAAAGGTCGGCAAGGCTAGACCCTGCGCAATAGTGCCTGATCTATTGTGGTAAATTGCACTATGATAAAGAAGAGGTTGTCTGGAGTGCTTTGCTCGAGTCTAACACCCAGCGACAGCACAAAGCAAAGAACACCAAAGTAGGCCCCCAATTGCCAAAAGATGTTCTAGACTCGCAAAAGTCTTAATTTGAACAGATGTGACGCGCCAATGAACCAGGACAAATGTTCAAGTTTATAGGAAAACATAATTCGAAATCTATACACACCTGCAACCTTTGACTATTATGGACATCTTAGTAGCACGCCATAAGTGTATTCTGGAATATCAAATGACTTTGACAGCAACTAGCAGACCCAGACTTTTAATACGTAATAAATGAATATGACGTGGCTTTTTTTAAACACGGATCCCTTCCTTCAACAGTACAACTGGAACAGTAAAAGACCATAGTAAAATAAAGTTCTTATTTTATTTCAAAATTGTTTGTACATTCACGTTTGAACAAAATTATTATTGCTGCAATATCAATAAAATCTTTCTTAGCAACTCTTAGACATTCTGATACATTTATATTAAGTCAACAACTCTGACATGGGCCCTGTCTTTCATTTCCTGAGCATAAGAACTCAAAATCGAATGTAAATAAGTGAAGTGAATAATGTTTTTAACATTTTACGAGCTGCTGAAAGAATGTGAATGAGTTGATGACTTTGTCGTCCGAGACCAAAACGCCTTCCCTGCCTGAAATGTATGGAAACAGTGACTGTCATTTATAAAAATTGTAAACAGGTTATGGCTTGCAAACATCATAAATCTTTAAATAAAATTATTAAAAACATGTGTATCATTGTCTAGAGGCATTTTGCTTTATATTATGTACATTTTCCTGTGACGTACTCTTTGGGTCAAAAGTACATATACGCCAACAGCTAAACATTTATAACACCGCGGTGACTAAATTGACACCACGGTGACAATTTTGTCACTGCGGTAAACAATTTATCACTGCGGATATATTTGTAACTTCGGTGATACTTTGTCTGACCCAAAGAATTTGATAAGAGCTAAATCAAACTGACCAATGGAATGACGTCTTGCAAAAACGGCAAATCGGCGAATATTTTAATTGAAGCTTAATTCGTTGTAACTTAAGAAGTGTCACTTTGTGTTTATATAATTATAACTTCATAAAGAATTAATTATCTTGGTGACAATTTCAGAAACCTTATTATTTTCCGCTGCCTCAACGTCTGTGCAAGTTTTTTACAGCCGGATGTGTCATAAAACCGGGTAAACCGTGAAGGCAGAGGACCGTTAAACAAGCGATAACCAATTAAAAGCACAAGTCTTTAACAATGGATTCCCTATGATCTAATTGCGATAAAGCAGATGATATGCCAATTAGTGTAATTTAACAAATAAAATGTACGATTCACTAACCATTTATTTACTCAAACCAATAAGTGTGACAAACAGTTGGCGATCTCTATAAAACTCTTTAAAAAGTTGCAGGTTTACTAAGAATATATCTTAATCAACTTAACTTATCAAGTATGTATTTAAAAAAAATAAAATAAAGATCCATGTATAAGTTATTATACATGTGTAGACCACACTACACAGAAAAATAAAAGTTGACATGATTTTGATATATGAGAGTCGGTTTGTTACGGGGAAATTGATTGGTTGAAAACTGACCCAAACAAATAAATGTAACAGCAGGCATAACAATATACCCACAGACAAAATGTGTCACTGCTGTGACAAAATTGTTACCGCAGTTACAAAATAAGTATCAACGCGATGACAAAATTGTTAGTTAGAGTTAGCCCATAACATTTTCAGTTCGACTTCTATACAATTGACTACAAAGTTAAAGTGATGTTCTTCAAAATGTTGAACTGTAGTTTAATGTAGACGTCCTATTTCTCAATCTTGGATTTTCATAATTATCAAAAAGATTTACGAGTAATGTTGATAACTCAATCTGTGATGCAAATGGGTATTGAGTTTCGTTTAGTGAGACCTTGATTTAACTCAATTAATGACTTAGACCTAAAGTGAAATACAGCGTCCTTTATGAATTATAGGCAAATTGAAATTGATAAAATTAGAAACTGTTCCAAACGCAAATCGCATATATTATTTGGAATAATTTTGTTATGTGTTCAAATTTTGTGGATCACTACCTGTTGTTTAAGGTCATATATAAATACAATTAATCATCCAGAATTGAAGTCAAATAAATTAATATAATGCATGCATATATGTAAGTGTTTATTTGACTTCTAATTTGTAAACATCAATACATTAGCTAAAACGGCATATCATGACTTGTTAAAAATAAAAAGTTTATTACAAGATTGATTTCATATGACAAATTTACATAATAGTGTGTTTATAAAATGGTTACACGGATATACCAGTAAGGATGGTATAGTGGTTAATGTGTTTAAATGCAAAGGACGCGGCAGGTTCGAGTCCCGCTTGGAAAAAAACTATTTTCTTTCTTAAATTATATTATTCAATTATTAATTGAGCTCTACAGTTTTATGGTTAAAACCTAGCAATTTAAGGCATTTATTAACACATGTCAACATATAACCGAAACTGTAAACAGTCAGTCCCTTAAACCATTGGACTGATCTTAACTTCTGAGACATGGGGTGCAGGCAATATAATACCAACATTTGTTGACAATTTAATGTACTGCAAAATGAATTGCATAATGGTTTTCATTTAGAAAACGTGTAAATATGAAACCTACAAGTGTTTACATTTTATAATTCAAATAAAAATCAATTACACATCTAAATATACATCTGTGTTTTACCCCTGCATATTAGTGTGTATGGCTTACCGATTATAATTAGAACCTCTATGTTTAAGTCTTAAGTTATGAGCATATATTTTATTAAAACTGAATACTTAAGGAATTTGCGAAACACTGTTTAAATAAGCAATATAATGTTGTATTTGTTTCCATACCTAATTTAAAGCGGGTATATACGATCTTGTCAAATATTTATTTATTAATATAACATGTGTAAAAACTTATTATACATATATTTTAATATAAACTAAAATAAAAGTTAAGAAGAACATGTGTCGAAAAATGCTAAATAAGCCAGATATTTAATTCTGAAATCGAAAAAGGCTGTACAGCCGAATTCGCCAGCATGTATATCATGCATGTACGATGTGAATCTAAATTTAGTTTAACGGTTCATTTGAAATTCCTGCAGCGATATCGATTCATACGACACACGAACACTTACTAAAAAGACGAATGCATCGGTTATTGTAGGAAAATAATTACGAATTATCTTCGTCACAATCGGCTCGGGACGCTAATTTGTATTTGCTGTATTTTATGAAATTCGTCTTAAATGTATCATTTTTCTTGCATATTGTGTGTTATTATAACATATTTGTATCAATATTTTACAATTCAGCACACATAAAAATCGTATATACCCGCTTTAAAATGTCAAAACAAGTATACACTTTAATAAAATAAATACTGTTTGATACGACCATTTCAATAGTGTGCATAGCTGCATACTTGTTAAAATATAAATTTGAAACTGTTGAAAAAATATAACTCTATATTAACTACACACTTATCGAAATTGCGCATTTTTCTGATATAGAAAAAATGACAGAAAAAGGGAAAAGAATATACAAAAAATCGGAATTCCAAACTGACCTATGCTTAACCATTCAGTCTTTTGATCAACACTTGGTATTAACCGACCAATTTTGACGGCAAGCTGATGCATACGTCTGAAGTGCTAAAATGTGGTTCTTCTTCATTTAACTATTAAGCTGTTTTTCACTAAACATATATGTATTTATCATATGTATGTGTGTATAATGTTGTATTCACGATAAATAAGAGTACTATAATGTAATAAATAGAATATAAGGTGAGCATTCTATTATAAGACGAAGTTTATCATACTTAACTCAAAACATTTTAGCACAGGGGAAGCCTTGTTGATCAGCCGCATATTTCTCAAATTGTTACTCAATCAAAGTGACGTGTTATATTATTATAATATTACTATGATACTACAGACTTCGGACTAGCGCCTATTTTGGAGGAATACTATCAAACCAAGAGATGTCTTTCAATCTCAGTTACATCTGTTGCATTACTGAATTAGTTGTGTCCCAGAGGATTTAATGTACTAGACAGTAAAGATACTGAGCTGGGGATATTAATTGCGATTAAACATTATATTTTAGCTGGATTAATAAGTATATGAAAAAAACACTTTAGGGTTTGTTTTCATATGCATGTTTAAATGTCAATGCAATACAGTCGATATGCCTCTTTTTAACAATCTTAACCCATTTTAAATATACGGATATGATATTATCGAACTGATGGTTTTACAACAAGCATACATTAAAATGTGTCTTAAATGCAAAACACATGAACTTGATAGTAGGCTTTGATGACACATTGAAAAGACTGATCCCAAATTGTGGTATTAAAATATGATCCATTTTACTTCACAGTAAATTATTTCTGCAGAACTGAAAAAGATATGCCGTGAGACAATTTAGTTTGTCATATATAAGTATATGATCGCTGAAGTGATGAATACAGGGTAAAAAATAAATTTTAGATACGTAGTCATTTTATGCATTTCAATTATGGAAATTAAAATAAACTTCACAAATACTTATCACTTACTTATTTCAATTTATACTGCATACATAGTTTCATCATCGTCAGCTTAACTGCATAAATAAACATTATAAATATCAAATTACACTAACTTGTATTCACAAAGTTATCCATTACTGAAGGCATATTCAAAACAGAATGCACTTCATCAAGTGTCAGATTATTCATACAAATTTTCACCTGTACCGGCAAAACACAATACCTAACTATTTTCGTGGCATACAGCAAACTTTACAATGCTGTAAAGATCAATTACCAACATAAAACAACTTAGTTAACAGTCATTCGTAACAATGACAGCCTACGCTAATCAAAATCAAGGCAAAAAATAGTTCATGAGTACACGATGTTTTCATGAACCACTGTTTTATTTAATGAACAGCTAATGACCTCCAAATGAAACCAAAAAGGGTTTAAACAAGTATTGGTGTAATAAATAAAATTTGTATAAATGTTTTTCTTATCCATAACCTAACACATTCAGTAAATGTTTAGTTATAAACATTTGGTCCATGCCGTTTCAGTTCGTAATTAAATACGTGAATTTATTTTATATAAATTGAATTATTAGAAAGTGCATACATTTATAATCATAAATTTAAAAAAGGGTACTTATAGTAAATGCTTCATGTATGTAATAAGTTCAAAAGCATCTATTGAAAGAAACATCCATTACCTTAATTAAGTTGTTTTTATCCAGTGTTGTATTACTCTATTATTGATAAAAAGGTAATCTACTTCCTATAAAGCTGTTTCTGATTGGTTTATATTTCAGACTGTTCTGCTGGGGGATGGGTTTATAAAAAAATTGAATTATGCCAATGAGATTTATTTTCCTTCATTTGTCAGTTAAATTATTTATTCATGAACAATTAGCATGAAAGTGTCTCCAGCATGGGTGTCCGCACATGGGGGCAAATGGGGTCCGCTGACCCCACTCTGGAAAATCGGTGTGGGGAACAGATATTTGAATATGGAACAATCTTAACGTGTACAATTATGATTCCTGAATTAAACAATTGGGTCCGAATGACCCAGGGTTAGTTTCACACGAACATCAACTCCCATTCAAATGTAAACATATCATGAATGCGGTTATTGCACAATTTATTGACTCTAAAAACATTGATTTAAACATGATTCATTTGTGCAGAATCGAGGGGAAAAGTCAATAAATAAACATTTATTCAGTCCCAGAATAAGAAGTAAAGGCGACATGGGTCTCAGCCGAATTTCTCGATTATTTTTTTAATAAACATATTCTTGTCGGTGTTGATCCGATCACTGTGAACGCTCATCGTTCATAATCCTGAGAGCCATTCGTTAGTGTTAATAACATGATCATCACCTCAGGCACGGCTGGAAACAACTCCGTTTTTGTTTATCAAGTTAACAAAATTTGACTCATTCAGTTCGATGGATTCCTTCAAGTTCATGTTGTACCATGATGTTGCGTCTTGTTCAAAATTACCGATTTGATAAAATTCGTCAATGGTTCGGACTGTATCTTTACAGTCTGAGCGATCGACGTTTTTGATGTGGTTCGGATGGAGTTGATATAACATGAACGCAGGCATATACGATTCTGAAAATCGGCTTCATAGAGACTGGATTAGTGAGTCCATATACGGAATATATAATTGTGCGTCGATAGTATTCTTCACTGGTTCCACCAACATTTGCTCGGTTTACTTGACGGCCACATTGCCGTGGTTTTGTCATGGAAACACCAATATCTTCGGCTGCTTCAAATGCCGAACCGAATATATCTTCCGCGAAAATCGAAACCGCATTTTCTCGAAAATTTGTGAACATCGATGTTAGATTATCGACGTGTTTTTGACACTGATCATGACTAATTGAACAGCCCAAAGTGCTGGCGTGATGGGCTCCAAAATGGACAAATTGGCTATTATGTGAAGCGTTATCACAAATGTCACCGTTCCACTTGCAGTCCATAGCTGATGTCTGGCGTCCTTTCTTATTATGTTCTTTTTGCGCTAAATATTCTAACTGACGGCGTATTTCGATGCAATGGTTAATGAAGATTCGTATGCTTTTATACTTTGCAGTCCACCTTGTTTCGCTTTACAATGGTGGGTTCGGAACTAGCCGTCTTCTCTTATGGCTCTCTCTGAAATACTTAATGAATGCTTTCACAATTCCTATGGTATTACGTGCTTTGTAAACTGTATTTATATCATTTACAACAAGATGAATACGGTAAGCCGAACAATGTTAAACAATGCGAGAGGATAATCGGCTATAATACGGGCTTGTACACCATGTTCTTCTCAAACCATAGTCGAGTATCAATCGTATCTTCGGCCGCGTAGCTTGTTTAAGTTCAGACCGTACTTTTTGCACTATTCAACGATTAGTTTCTGTGTCCATTTCATCAAGTACTGTATATCCAAGGAACTCTTTTCTTATGACGAGTTTCTTTTCATCGAAAAATCTCAGTCCGATAGACCGTTGCTCAATTCCTGAGATATTAGCAGTCTCATCCGCTAAGATTGAGAATCCAGTTGAATTGATAGCTGCAGTAACATCTCTCACAGTCTCTTCACATATACTAATCAGTTCATTTTGGATTCGAACCGAGGTATATTTGGCATTGTCACTTGCATGTTCCATTTGTGTCTTCAATACATCATCACCAGATTCGATTCGGAACGATAACAACTCATTCAAACTGCCGGATTTAGAATCTTTACCCCTAGTGCAATGTCATGGGTACCACAGCAGATAATGCTCGACAAAATTGGAATTAATTTTGCACAGTTCCTTGAAACATTTTCATTGAAGGAACTGTCCAATAATCTGTCGAAACGACTTTCTGGATTTGTCGTGTTGGCAAGGTCGTTTTTAGCGTCCTCTCGAGATTGATGATGCCAGGCACTACTCATTCGTTTTTTCTCAGCGTTTTGTAAGTCGTTATACTTTCGACAAGATGCACTGATGAAGGCGCCTCGGTTAATAGGTTGTGGAAATAACACACATAGTTTACATACCGGTCCTTTGAGGAGAGGCGAATACGCTTGCCACTGATATTGCGTCAACCAAGGATGGCGTAAACATCTATTTCCTTTGGAGTCTTGTCGAAAGTCGTAGTCAATTGGAGGTATGCATGCGTTTGTTAAAAGGAAATGGCGGGTATCACTAGATATGATTCGATCGTTATTGACTTGCTTCCCGATATCCATATCATGGCACACTTGAACACTTCGAGCGGTTGGTGGTTGAGGATCGGGGGTAGCGCTGGTTAACGGTTCAGGTTCGGGTTAGCGCTGGTTGACGCTTTAGGATCGAAGGCAGCGCTGGTTGACGGTTCGGAATCTAAAGTTGATTATCTGGCATGGGCTCCATTGGCACAGATACGTCAAAACTGCAGTCGCGCTGTTTGCTTGGAGATGCTCCGTCGTCTTCAGAGGAAGGCTTCGCGTCAGATTATCGCTTGGTGAAGTAATTCCTTATGTCCATTATATTAGGTCGGATATATCTGATTCTGAAAATAGAGCTGTTAAGGATGGATTAACAAGAGGCTCACAAAGCGAAGGCGAGCAGTAAGATCAATTATATGATCAAAATCATGATACAAGAATGAGGGAAGCCTTTACAACTTCTTTCGCGCCATGCGCTCCTCTAGGGTAAGGCATCCAAAAATTTCGCGAGAAGAGCGAATTCAGCAACATTTATAATCATACACATTTTTCAAGGTTATAACATCTGCGTCACAAGAATTCTATTCTCTCAGCGTTAAGTTAAACTGAATAGTATTATTACTAGATGGCTAAAATTATTGCGAAGTTCACTTGGGCGAGGTCGACGCGGGATTGAAATTTGATCCTACACGTACAACTGTGCAAGTCTTTTAAAATAACGAAATACAAAAATAATTCCTGAAATTATCATTATATGTATATCATGACTATAACACCTCATAAGCAAAGGAAGTTAAGAAAGTGTTCAATAACTGCTGGGAAGATTGTTTCAGGCTTGTCTGCAACACCAGCGTCTTAAGTAACGACGAACGACAAAGGACAACCGTTATTATTTGAAAAGTAACAAGCCCCGTCATCCAGTATATCAAGGAATTGAATACGTCATGATGACGTATTCAATACGTCATGTACATAGGCGGATCCCTAAAATCGCCAAAGTAAAGTCAATTCATTTGATGTTTTACACTTAACTAGATCTAAATCACCTATTTAAACTTGTCAAAGCATTCAAAATTACTAAAATCGTGCAGCTTCCAGGGGGCTTCTCCCCCTCGACAACAAAATCTATAAACTACATTTGTATGCACTTTTTTGGCATTATAAGAAGGTATTTTGATGAAAGTATATAAGGCGTGACATGCTCGAGAAGTGGTTGTCAAAGCCTTCAAAATCATTAAAATCGTGAAGCTTCCGGGGGTCTTCGCCCCCCCCCCCCTCCGGACCCCCTAAACGATAAACTATGCATGTTTTGCATTATAACAAGGTGCTTTGATGAAAGTATATTTTATGGCGTGACATGCTCGAGAATTGGTTGTCAAAGCCTTCAAAATCAATAAAATCGTGGAGCTGATTCGCCCCCTGGGCCCCCTAGCAGGGCTTTGCCCTGTCCCCAGCAAATCTTTCAATATCCCGTCCCCCACCCCCCCCCCCCCCCTAACCAGAAATCCTGGATCCGCCTGTACCAAAATTAAAACATTCGTTATGTTTTCTAGAAACTGCATGATGACGTAGGTACCTTCATGGAACTCCATGGAAAGAAAATCTCCACTGTAGGCATCTTTAGTAGATAAAAAAACATCTTCGAGGAAAAGACTAATACGAAGATCCCGTCCTAAAACGGGGTATTCCGATTCCTACCAAGACTTACCTATCGCATTAGCTATTGTGGGTTAAAAATATTGAATGTCTTCAGATGATGAGTGATGACTGATGAAAATTCTATATGAGACAAGTAAATATGATCAAAGGAGAGAAAAACAATAGGTATTACCCACTCCAATACAGTCAATTTATCGATTGCAAATCCTAACTCGTAACCTTCAAGATATACTTCATGATGCACCATTATCTGGCCTTATTCTTAAAATGTTCTACAAATCAGCCGGAAAAAGAGGCGGAACCCCACTTGACCTCCCTATGATCATTCCTGCGGACGCCCATGGCACGGATGGTCGAGTGATCTATGCGACAGACTTTTACTCAAGGGATTAGTGGTTCAAGCCCAGTTGAGGGTTACTTTTTTTTCTTTGACTAATTTTATTCTTGTTTTTACAAGAGCTTTTTAGATCCAATTTTTACATCAATCAATATAAGCATCTAATGACAAACTTAAATATCTGCCAAAATATGTGAAAATGTCCCTATAAAGTAAGCTCATGTTTGCAAGGTTGACTATTCAGTTCTAAACTAAACTGAACTTTGAGTTGTTAAAATGCTAAAGAGAACTGCTATACACATAGACCATTCAATCAATCTGCATCAGACTCCAGATGGCATTACCGGGCTTGTTAAAGGGACTTGTTCAAAGTGTTGCAACTGAGTTTTTTTTCCAAAATTCTAATACATTAAAAAAAGGAATATATTGATTATATTCAAACCAGTGATATTGAACTCATAACTAAGTAACATGTTTAGCAACATATTGTTTTTTAGATAACTGATGACTCAAAATTGGTAAAATTATACAGATTTTTAAAAGCATTTCATCAATAATTTTGAAAATACTGTATTACTATAATATTATTTTTTTTTTTTTGCTGCAAAATATTAAAGCCTGAGTGGTGAAGTTTTTGTGTATTAGATTTTGCCTCCATTGGTCACTGGTTTAAATCATAGGCAAGATTTTTTTCAACCTTTGTCCTTGATTTTATAATTATTGATTTTATAATTATTTAAGTATATTCGAAATATAATTTATTTGTTCAACATTACATTTAATGACCTTTTTTAAAATACCAAAATATGCGGGTAATTCCCTTTAAACTGTTTCACCCTATTTTCAGATAATGGTTTATACCATTATTATCAGCAAAATGTTATGCGCTATCAAGTTTCACCCTATTTTTCAGAAAATGGTTTATACCCTTGCTATCAGCGAAATGTAAACCTACATTGAAGATCTCTTGCTTTTTACTTGCCGTATGTATTTGAAGTGTGTTGTGGGCTTAAACAGCCAATATATCAAACATTTGCGAGTTTAAAGTTTTGTGCATTGAATATTATACTGACTTAAAACTGCGAAAGTCTTTATGCAACACATTCTGGATTTTATAACATTGATTGTATTAATAAGAAGGGCCAATATAACAGTGAATAAACAATTTTTTAGTAGGTGGACAGTTCACAATAAATATTGAAAATGGCAACTTCTGAAATTGCAATTCATAAAAGTTCAGATCAGATTAATCCAGACCAGATGTATGTGAAAAAGAAGTCTGAGTATAATGTGAAAATAGCAAGTGACACACGTCAGACTTGCTACGTCTCGGGAATTTGCATTATGCCTAGTGGTGAGACCATTGTTGCAGACTATACTAATAAGAGAGTGAGAGTGTTGGACAAGCATTACAATGTGTCAAGTGACTTGGAAGTAGATAGTAATCCGAAGGATATTTGCCAACTCAATCTCTGTCAGGTGGCTGTAACTTTTAATAAAGCAATTCAATTTATCAACGTGATCAACGGGAATCTGATGATTGAGAATAGATATGGACTTTCTTATAATAGTATAACGTTACAACATGCTGCCCTTTGCATTACTTTCTATAAGGGTGATTTGTATATCACCTCAGGCACTGCTCTCTACCAGTACACCTTGGGCTTAAATTTGGGCAGTTGGCTACTTAACCAATCCCTTTATGAGGATAATGGAGGTGGCATAACAGGTAAGATGTGTTTTTAATATATGAAACGTAAATTTCATTTTGTTAAAACATGTATATACAGTGGAAACCTAATGGCTTAAACTCGCCAGGACTGACAACAAAAGTTCGAGCCAACCGGAATTGGAGCCAACCGATTACTAATACACCTTGTTTACTAAGATGAATCTGCGACATATTTACATCTCCAGTTGAAGAGAATTCATAATGAAAAAAAATCCGTTTAGGGTAACTCGCCCTTGAGTCGATTTTGTTCTTGAGTGGGACATGTTTATCTTTGAAGTTTTCAAAGATCAGTTTTGTTAAGCATGATTTGTGACGTTATACCGAAATATTTATCCTTCATACTCAAACAAAAATAATTTTAAATAGAATGTTATATAACATTTTATCTCACGATGAATTTTGATTTGTTTAAGTTTTAATTAGACGCTTCTTCTCGAGACGGAAAATTCAGAATTTTCAATTATCGATTATCTTTTTACGATCGCCGTTTTGGTCAGATTCGTTTGACAGCATTCACAAATGACTAAATATTAAAAACATAACCGTATTCTATAATAATGAAAGGTAATTTTCAGTGGTTGACTCTATTGTATCGGTATTACAGTAACAAATGAATTACAACTCAATCATAGCCCTTGATGCGAACGCAATTCGCCCTTATGGCGAACATGAGTTTATGTAATGGCAGAGGCATACGGATGAGAATTAACCACATATTCATTCCAATTAACATGACTCAAGCTATAAAGAAGAATCCCACAACTCACAAACACCAAGAATCACACAATCTTTTATTTAGTTATGTCTGTACTTTCCTTCACCAAACTTGGTCAGAAGTTGAATCTAGACAATACCTAGGTCAAGTTCGAATATGGGTCATGCCGGGTCAAAAACTTAGTCATGGGGTCACTTTGTGCATTTCAAGGATTGGGCATGGTGTCCGCTCTCGAATTGAAGTAGTTTTCATCCGATTTTCACCAAATTTGGTCAGAAGTTGTGTATAGATAATATCTTGGTAAAGTTCAAATATGGGTCATGCCGGGTCAAAAACTAGGTCACGAGGTCACTTCGTGCATTTCAAGCCGAAGCATTTAGCATGGTATCCGCTCTCTAATTAAAGTAGTTATCATCCGATCTTAAACAAATATGGTCAGAAGTTGTGTGTAGAAGATATGAAGGTCAAGTTCAAATATTGGTCATGGTAAAGTTATAAAATTGTCCAAAACCTTCAAACGGGCGTATCTTGTGAAAGTTGTGGCACTCTTGTTATAACTTATTTTCGTCAACATGTTGATAAAAGAGTAAACTTATAAAATCAACACAAGGCTGTAACTGTGCAATTTGCATTTTTAAAAATATAGGAAATGGATAACCAAATACATGCTTAATACAAAACTGTGTCAGTGTTAAGGGCGAATGTGCACGACTCATGGGCGAATTCAGTCGGAATTGTTATTCAACTATTTTTCAATGAACATAAGATGGGAATCAAAAAGTCCATAGAAACGTACTCTCAGAGCCTTTGATGATTTTTGTTATGGTGGCTCTCAGCCACCGTTTGGGTTATAAAGCTGAGAGTTGAATAATTGCAACTAGGAATCAAAGAATTATTTTTTAAATAGATTAATATGATATTGCTTTGACATATGTCAAAGCGTATTATAACTTTGTTGTTACAATGTACATTGGGTGCAAATGTCAATGTCATGAATAAATCATTGTTTATTTTATAACGTCATATAGCAATATCAATTTATAAATAAATTGCTAAGTTATAGGAATATTAGTAATTATTTTATTATATTAAAATAATAACTTTTGTCATAAATTACATTTTAATTCTCAAGTATTTTGCAGTATTTTTTTTTCGCCATCTTGAATGTTTATTATTATATGAATTCAGTAATTGAAATTGTGCTTAGTCATATGATGTCATTCATTGAATCGTGATCTTACTACGAGTATAAATAGGGCCAAACTGTCGTTTGGCTTCAGTACCTTTTGGGCAATCATAGAGAACAGATCGGATAGAAACGGTTCGTTTTGTAAATGGATTTCCAGATTGATAACTTGTGATTGTACTAGCGATAAGATAAAGAATACTTTAAGAAACATAGAATAACTTAAATAAATTAAATACTCGATGTTAACGATTTTACTTAGCTTCCAAGTAATTTGTGGTGCTGGCAACATCTGACGGCCATCAGACGGACCGGCATTACACTATGATAGTTAAAACCTGCACAAGCCTGATCACAAAGCTTTTTATAATAGACATATACATACTGCTAACCCTTCCGACTCAAGGTTGAGTTACCCTAGTAGTGTACTACACTGTACTTTCTTCTTTTGAATTAATAAAAACAAAGTATATACCTCATATTTTTATGAATAAATACTTTAAAACCATTACACATACAATCAAACAAATATAATATAATAAATGTACATGTATATTATATCAGCACATGTATGTAGCACATTTTATATTTATCACCACCGTGCATATGTTACACATTAATGAACATTTTTGTCTCATTTCTTAAGTGTTAATGTCTTCAATGCTAATCTGATTATGTAGATAATTGTTCATGCTTTGCAGTTTACAAATGTGCATTCAGTCCTGATGGTGACTTTATCTATGTCACAAACTTCGCCCAGAACAAGCTCTTGACACTGGCCATAGATGGCACCCTGCTGTCAACCTTCACTGACCCTGCACTTGAGGGGCCGAAAGGTGTACACGTCACACCCACAGGACAAGTCCTTGTCTGTGGTATCAGCTCCCATACTGTCATACAGGTCGATCGTGAGGGGAAAAAGAAAATGGCAACTCTGGCTTCAGAGAAAGATGGACTGCGCTACCCAGTGTCAATCTGCTACAACACCAACACTGGCCAGATCATTGTGGGACTCTATGCTAGCAATACAATCCTTGTTATGGAATTGTAATAGCTCATTTACAATGTGTGTGGATACAAATTTGTATATAAACATAGTTATAAATGTAATTTCCGTTTTTTCTTTGAATGGTGCATTTAGTCAATGCAATTTATATTTGGGTGAGGCAAAAACATATTCATACATTTTATCGTTTATTATTTTACAATTAAAAAAACTTAATTTTGGAAAGTAAATTGTTTTAATGCTTTAAAGATTGTAGCAAGCATGATTTAAAACAATCATGTATGAAAACTGTCAACTGATCTTGAATTAAGAATGTCTGTAAAATCTGTACTGTTTTTTTATTAATTTTTAATGTAATGGTACTAAATTTAACTATTTTTGGACTAGATCGGGATGTGTCTGTGTTGATCTTTCTTAACGAACGAAACAAAAAGTCAGGGTAAGCAAATACAAAAGAACCATGGGCTTGTTATTGGAAATGGTGTTGCGTCTGGACCATGAGCAGAGTGAATAGTTTGAAGAAATGTTAACCATTACATTATGGCAATTTTGAAGCAATAAACAAGTTGCATAGGTTAATTATGGTGTTTTCGCAGCCCCCTCTCTTTAAAACCCTCATCCCAAAGTCGGTTAGAGTTCTTCACTCAATGGCTTTCTCCCAGAAACTTCATTTCAGCCACAAGGGCCTGGAAGGGTGAAGGTTGCGCCCACACTGTCGTTTGTCAATTTAGCCATTTGAGAAAATATTTAAAACATGCTCAAACTAATTGTGATTAGCGAAAATGCTATAATCACGCTAAAGTGTTCTTGAATACGTGTGTCAATTTTATTCCCGACTGGTTTTCTACCGTCCTCTGTTTGTTTAATTGCAGTTGTAAGCATTTAAACAGTAAGAGGTAACTGGTTCTCACCAGAATATGCGGCCTCCTATGACCTTATTGTTTTTTAAGTGCACATTTTAGCTAAGCCAATCAACATTGAGCTCGCTGACACCTGACATAACGTATTTGAATGAAACCTCTTGGGTAGAGCAATCGTGTAATAAGACAGGCATGGTTAAGACAAAATTTGTCTGAAAAAAAGATTAAAGGTCATTCATTTTATGCCATTGATATTCAATCTATAACTTGAATATGCAGTAATATTTGTAATATTTCCCAAAAAGATTGGCTTATTGCAAAAACGTGTTATGAAAATAAATCAATGAAGAGAGGTATGATCATAATTTATTTAAAAGCTTAGTATTACAAACCTTCCTGTCGAGTATCGATCTTAATTAATTACCGATAATTAGTAAATCATTACGTCCAAATCAAAACCTTACTAAAAGCGTAATAATTTAATCAAATGAATGTGTTTAAAACATTTTCAGTTGTGAATTCATAATACAGGTACAGCAATTCATCTAGTTTGCTATACAAATGGCAACAAATCACATGTCTGTTTAGTTGCTGAAATGGCGTAAAGCGTCCTCTGGGCAATAACTTTTCTGACAAAAAAAAACAACAATCTTAAACAACAAAGCATTAGAGCATTTTAAGAGTCATGAAAAGTTATTTACATGTGGCTCCGCTTTAACAAATAAACACAATTTATCGAATGTAATGTATGAGTTAAGGAGCAGAAGTCAAATACATTTACTGTTGGTAGCAATAACTTTAAAAAAATAGCATGCTTAGTCTAAAGGTTAGAGTTTTGAAATGGAGATAATGCAAAATTTTGATACTTTGATGTTGTTCTATGTAGATAGCAGGATTTATTTGTAATGTATGTGATGAATCAATTGTGCTTTAATTGATCGATCTTGTAACAAATGAGCTATTGGGCTATACCTGTAGTTGTGTGTATTATAACTATGCAAAGTGTACTTCCATGTATTAAATAAATGATGTTATTCTACTTTGACATGTATGATTGTCATGACATCTTATATTGACAACTGTATGCAAGATTATTATAAGTGATAATATGTGCTTTGTTATCATTAAATGACATTTAGAAAATACACTAGTTAATATTTTTCATTTTGTTACCTGTCACAACCGACAAACGAAAACTGGTTTGCTCAAAAACATTCAGTGTGAGCTCTGTGTAGGAAGGTATTATAAGGTGACTTTGACCTTAAATGCAAACAATCTTAATCACATATAATAATGGCATTTTATTTCATAACACACCATAATATACCGTCCTAACGCTGTTCCATCCCCTTGTGATTTAAGCTCCATTGGGCCACTGGGATACTAGTACTTCGCCAGCGATCTACTTGACGACTTCGACATATCTTTTCTGCTTGCTCTAATTCCGCTTAATACTGTATTTCCAAGGAGTATCTGACGTTTAACATGTTGCGGTATCTTACAAGAAAAACGCATATCATGAGTTGATACTTTGTCAAAGTTTTTGGTGACATAGTGGTGGTCCGGGTGTCGATAGATAGCGCTGAACTTGCATTCGTATTTTCATTCTCTGAATTGCTCTCATTTTGGTATTGGATTTTTTTCAGTTCAAGATGTTTTGCCTTCAACTTTTTACACTCCTGTCTCTTCTTTGCAAAAGCCTTTTTTACTCGCATTCTTGCTCCCGCCTTTTGTCTTGAAAACAGGATTGTTTACCACAAGTTCTTATGAATATTGGGTGTATTAACATAGACGAAGAAATTTCACGCGCACAAGCCCTCCCGTTCATCATGTTAAATGTACACGATCTTCAACAATAGACAAATTAATTATATTAATACATGCCATGGCCAATGCGTCCCAACAATCTATACCAGAGTTCAAGCTTCATTTTTATATTAAAATGGGTATTTGAACATTATATACATACTTTGGAATTTTCGCATAAGCTGTTAAACACTATTGAATACATACACACACTCACTGTCTTCAGTGTACCAGTGGTGAAGTATAAACAGGCTAATCAGTGTGCACAGGAAGATGCGGTGGTTATCATTCTTAGCGTAGTAAAGAGTGGACCGACTTGCAAAACTTGCTCTTAATCTTAGTTGTTCGCAAGCTAACAACTAAAAAACCGAGTACGTATGCCAAATACTGTTGTTCACAGAACATTATTGTATTTCAGCTAATGGAGCCACATATATCTCAGAGACGTGAAGAATCACATGAAAATGATGATTTAAACAAGTTAAAATGTATATATTATTATTCATATAGATACTGAAAAACACACGTTGACGCATATGCGCTTACAAGTAACAGAATACAAGATCTTAACTACAATGTAAAGCCTGTTGTTCATGAATATTCCTTATTCTTGATCATACAAATAGTTTTCCGAAAAGGCTGGATGTATAATTCATTGCATATTGCAAAACATTTAAAATGGCATGAAAATAATATGATCGGAAGATATACGTATTAAATATCCTTGTGTAATGACACAACAGACCACCATGGCATGCAACTGTTTGTCCTTAACTGTTAATACTCTCTTGGTTAGTCGTTGGAAATTTAACACATTTGATAAGTATCTTCTTGCTGTCAAGGACAATTAAGAAACTATATTCAGCTATAAAATTGTATATGTCATAAATATCGAAAAGGGACTTGTAAAACCGGTCCTTTAAATTGCATTATTTTTTCGCGAGAATGGACCTGTAAAAATACTTATAATGAGTTAAAAGGAAGGTATTTTGATAACAAATCCTACCATTGAATGTGTTGCATCACAGTTTCGCATTACAGACGGACGAACAGATTTGAGTAATGCCTATACTACTTGCGACTGGGTATAATACATAAAAACCTCTAATAACCAAGGCAGTGGCTAGTCGTACGACCCCGAACGGCTAGACAATAGGCTAGCCGTACTGCCCCGTACGGCTAGACAATAGGCTAGCCGTACGGCTTTGTGCGTAAAAACGACACTATTTCCGTTGTGTACACGTGTTAGCGTTATCTACTGAAAAATGAACGGTCATCTGTTATCCAGGCAGAGAGTTTACTCTTGTGTTCACGTCTCTGATTTGTATACAAACGTAAAAATAACATACTATAAAACTATAAATGATTGACAGCTTGTAAAAAAACATTAAGCAAATTGTTGTGGGAGACAAATCTTGAATACCTAAAATACACAGGCCGGCTAAGTCAGTTAGTAGAGCGCTTGATTACAAATCGCGAATTCATATAACGTGTGTGGTCTTGAAATCCTTTTTATCATTTTACTGCTTGTTCCCTACCTCTTTTTACCTACGTATGTATACCAGGGTGTAGAATCAACGGGGTTCTCAGGGGTTTACACACGAGCTGGAAATGATATAAACACACCGTTAAGAATTTTACTTTGCAAATATCTCCAGTTATTGAAATTCATCTTCAAAACTCTTTATTGCATAGAAAAAAGTTGTTCTTGCCATTTGCGCCGATATCTTAGGTTTTAAGAACAAATCATTCAATACGTTTGAAATCGGTGAAAATTTTCGGTGAAGCATAACCGTATAAATGAATGAAGTACACATATTTTTTCCACAAGAACACATTCTTATTTAATGAAGTAATTCTGATGTATTTCACATTGCCATAAGCAGCAGAAAAAAATCTATATTTTATGCATAAGTGGAAATTCTTAAGAAAATTTGTTTTAAAAAGTTAATAAAAAAACACCACTTAACCATTTATGCCTATCGTCTAGAAAAAAGGCCTTTGCAAACAGCGTACACCCTGATGAGACGTCGCATCATGCGGTGTCTCATCAGGGTCTGCGCTGTTTGTCCAAATGAATTTCTGTAAGACATATTCTAAATATAGAAATACGTATGCTAGACATCCCTAATTTTGGAAATAAATTGATCCAATTAAGACGAATGGGAGAGTCCACTGGGCATAAATGGGTTAACGGTTCCCACATTGTCACGCGTTCCTGCACGATGTATGTGCGATAAGTTATTGTAAACAAGATGGTACAGGAAAAGCGAGTTGTTTAATTTACCACCGTGATATAACTGGTATATTGTTTAACCCATTTAGCACCTAACCAGCAGACCTTGTTTTCTACCGGACTCGCGCTGGAAAGCCGACCGCCAAATGCAAGGCAGAATCTCTGGGCGTCAAACCAGTTCATGTTTGTGTTGTTAGCAACCTTGTGGATGTATGTATGTGATGCCTATGAGAGAAAATAGACAGTATTCCTGTAGGGTAAGGTAGACGACTCCATAGGTCTAAATATTGACCATTTTTAATTATTATTCACACGTGAAAATGATCATCTTCGTATTTTAAATAAAATCAAAGGTATTGCGATTATTTTTTCCGTGTTTCGAAATGTAAACCAACCCTTAATTTCTTTCTCTTTAATTTCACCTAAATGTTTCGTAAACAGTGCATTTAAGAACGAATCTCGTGTCCTCATACACATATCTTTCCAATGCCCTTAACACGAACCCACTGTATTTTTCACTTGATGTAAGAGATGCCCGTTAGCAGAACTGTGAACCGTTGTGCCTCAGTCACGAATAATCCGGTCGCCGGCCGATGTGTCCGATCTCCAGGCATCGGGAAGACTGGACACGTCGGAGCCGTCCGCCGTCCGATGAGTGACAAAGTTTAAAACCTCATGCCTCAGTAACAAATAATCCGGTCGCCGGACAATGTGTCCGATCTCCAGGCATCGGGAAGACTGGACACGTCGGAGCCGTCCGCCGTCCGATGAGTGGCAAAGTTTAAAACCTCAATCATAAATAGACACCGATCAGCGTCAGATCAGCGGCCGACGTAGACAAGAGGCTTATATAGTATAGAATTGTCATTCAGTGATGTTAATCAGTGATATGCAGCAAAGACAAATTAGCGCCCGAGTCGATTGTGACGAAGATATTTCGTACATATTTTTCTACAATAAGGCTAGTATTTCATCTATCCGCATCTGTATCCACGTCCGTATCCGCAAAATCATAATACGGACGCTATATTCCATTTATCCGCATATGTTGAACGTATCTTTCTTTTATTATATGGATAAAACTGAAAATTATAATTGAGATGATTATTATGATGGGCAAACTTGAATTTAAGTAGACATAAGGTTCAAATCATCATTCTGTCTGTAAACGAATACAAATGGTAAATACTAGTGATTGGAACGAATACTGGAAACGATATTCGAATATTCGTTTGTCATTATTCGAATATATTCGAAAAATCGATTTTTATACCTTATATTAAATGCCCGAATTTATTACCCTCCGGAGCAAACTATTCCTGATTGCCACAAATGCCACTTAAATCGTATCTTATGTGCAGCTTTGAAAAACAGGATCGAGTAATATTTTTTTTAAAGATCATTGGTTATTATGCTCTTTTAAACAAAATACTGTTTAGTTTCATTAGACGTAAGATATTTCAGAAAAACACATAACCGTAATTTTTTATTTTATTTCAATACTTATATAATTATTCTGGATTACTTTCCATCGATAATATTTATGCTTTTGGTTTCGCTATTTTTTTCTGGAATGAAGAACCATTTAAGAACGATTGCATTGCTTTATATTTGAGAAACTAAATTCTGATTAGATTATCATTAATTTGCATATATGGTTAACGGAATTAAAACATACATGCCAGATCTCGACGGGACAGTCCCGCCAGTTTGGTGATTGTTCCATCGTCCCGATATGAGACAATTTGTCCAGATATTCGTTAAAACATTCTATAAATTCACAATAAAATTCGCTATTCAAGCTCTGTCTGGCTAAAAGTTAAAATCGCTATATATATAATCCCTTATTGCCCCCTATTGACAACCAACTTCTACTTCTCGAGTGCAACATTACCGGTATGTAAGGCGTAGATAGCTCTGTTAGACTGCATTAAAGATTAAAGGTTAACCAATCGCGAGAAACAAAGCTTAAACAATGTTCTGTTTTCTGTACTCTTCGATATGCATAAGGTACGGTAGGCTAAGTGAACAAAGCAATAAGTAGACTTATCGACTATGTAAGAATTACATAAAATAAAGCTTAATTGAAACATAATTTGAGTGAGGTTATGAATATTAATTGGATAACTTGAAACGAATGAAGTTATTATTTTAAGTCCCCAATATTTAAAGCTTAATGTCATGAACATTAAATACATGTTAGCTATTTAAATACAAAGTTCAGTTAATTTGATACTCAATGCAAGTGCTTTCGTTCCAAAGAATTATTTTATGTCTATTTTACTCATGTCATATTTCAAATTTAGATTCTATCTCTCAAAACGCAGTGTTGCGAAACGGACACATTTATTGCTTCAAACTTTATACAGCCTGGATTCGATCATAAATTTCGTGAAATTATGTACAAAAGCATAAAACTGTATTCACCCGGGATTCGATAATAAATTTTGTGACAACATATTTAAAAAAATATGTGTTTATTTCGTTGTTTTGCTTCGTTGCACCCTACTTCGGTCCATGTGAGTTACTGTGTCGCTAATGTAGTTTAACCACAATAGTTATATTTCCCCGATAAATTAATGAGTTTTGCCATTCAATGCGTACACATCAAAGCCCAATTAACAATCCAAATCGACGAATGTTTCGTAAATTATGTCGTAAAATAAAGTTAACCCATACAAAATCAGTGTCCCGTATATAATAGCCATAATTTCAACGCTAGTTGTGGTCTGGTAACTTGTAAATGTATTTTATAAAATCTATGTTACCAGACCACATATAGCGTTCACATTTTGGCTGTTGCTTTAAGGAACAATAATTTTGTATGGGTCAACTTTATTTTACGAAATATTTTACGAAATATTCGTTGATTTTGAGTGTTAATGGGGCTTTAAATAATGTATTGTACCAAGTTTCTGACTACAACGAGCATGGTGTCCATTAGTTATTAGGTAACGAGTGGCCGCTATGGTTTGCTTTGAGTTTATGAAGATTTTCTTTCATTAAGTTCTTTAAAACGTCCACCTCTCGGTCACTAAAGGGTTTAGCCCGTTTTTCGCTTATTTCTTTTGTGACAGAGTCAGAGGCCATATTGGACAATGTTCGTCTGACAAATTGCGCGAAAACGACGTCATTTTCAGGGTTGCATTTTAGGTAATTTTACTGTGCTAAGTTAACAAATTGCAATGGTTAGGTTACAACAAAGTAACCATCGTTTATACAAATACAATCATCTTGCGGTAACATAACCATGTAAATAACTGCGTTAATCAAGTTACTAAAATTATATTAACCACTGTTTATACAATTGACCGCTGAGGTTACAAATCTGTCAAAAGACCTGTTAAATGTTTATCAATATTCGTAAATGCTTTACATAAATTTACTTTCATTTTCGACTGATGTTCAGAAAATAGTTTGTACATATTGCATAACTATGAATTGATAGTAAATCGACGATTGGTCCATCTCCTTATTATCTCGTTCATTGATGGAAGCTGTTATCAAAGCAATGACTTATAATGGAAACCAAAACTGCGACTTTGTACATGTACTTGTAACTTTTTGGTAGTATATTTGAACACAAATAGAATATTCAAATATGAATTTTGGATTCGAATATTAGGCCGATTTTCGAATATTCAAATATTCGGATATTCGGTCCCATACCTAGTAAATACCTTAAACATCTTCTTCTATTGCCTTGGCTATGCTTTTCCTAACATCTGAATTAAAATCAGAGTCCCGATATGCAGAACTGCGTTGGTTGTATTATTCCGGGTTATTTTTCACGAACTCGATTAGTTTTTCAGTTGATTTTTTTAGATAACAGCCCCTCATCGTGCTAAATGCCGTCCATATCTTGTCCGCATCCGCATTAGAATGCTCACTTGAGCGTTCTTTTGCGGACGCCTATTCGGACATGCGGATGCGGATGAATGGAATAAGCGCAGTGCATTTCTACTTGTATTTTTTTACGGATGCGGATATGCGGATGCGGATACGGACAGATGGAATAGTAGCCTAACGGAAGCATTCGTCTTTTTAGTTAGTGTTCGTGTGCCATATAAATAGATATGGTTGCAGGAATTTATCAAAGCGCTGAAGGCACTGTAGGTGTTCGCTGTTGTATAAGTTTAGACGCAACTCAATTTAAAAAATTATGTTACAGCTTTTTATATGGCAAGTTTTAAATGAATACAACCCATTCAAATTTATAAAGAGTGTGTCTAAAAGCACAGGTTCAGATGTGTTTTTTTTATAAATCATTAATTAGAAAATATAATTTAAGCTTCATTTTGGGTAAACAGGACTTAATTCTTATGCATAAATTGTCATCCCAGTACAAGAGTCTCTCTTTAAACGAAAAACATTATAAAATAAGAAATGTCGTCCTTGATTAGCGTGTTTGCATTGCACAGGCTGATCAGTATGCACATGCTAATCTTATTTGACATGCATTAAGCCCCGTTTTCCCTGATAGCAGCCAACATGTACAAATTTTCGATAAAAAACAATAGACTGGCCAATCTCGTGTTACCAGCTGTTAAACACTATTACTTTTACTCATATACACCAACTGCAGTGCACCAGTGAGTGGTGGACTATAAACAGGCAAATGTGGTGGTTATCTTTCCTAGCAGACGCTAATAGCATTTGTCGTCTGCTGCAAGAGGCAGTGGCTGTCTTCCCATTGCGTAGTTAAGGCTTCTAGGCACATACTGATTTGCAAAATATGCTCTATAACAGCGTGAGCTAACGCTCACACTAAAAATGAACCGTTAAACTAAATTTAGATTCACATCGTACATGCATGATTTACATGCTGGCGAATTCCACTGTACAGACATTTTCGATTTCAGAAATAAATATCTGGCTTATTTCGCATATTTCGACACATGTTCTTCTTAACTTTTATTTAAGTTTATATTGAAATATATGTTTGATAAGTTTTTTTTACATATTTTATATAAATTAATAAATATTTAACAAAATCGTATAATATCGCTTTAAATTTTTGTCATCTTTTACGGCTTCCTTTAATGTAATACGGTTGCTTATTTGCTTCTTATATTAGTCGACGTTTCTAAGTAAGGTGTGAAAAACTGTTTTAATGAGTTGCGGCATCGATATTATGAAATTCAATGACGACAGCCGTCAAAGTTAGGTCCTAGAAATTGAGTTACACAAATAATTTAAATCGGTTTCTAATTTGATTCTTTAATAAGTCGACTTTTCTATGTAAGGCGTGAAAACTATTTTAAATTAGTTGCGGCATCGATATTATGAAATTCAATGACGGCAACCGTCAAAGGTTCTTCTCAGAAATTGAGTTACACAAATAATTTAATTATCGCTTAGACAAGGGATTAATATATGGTTTCACACAAGCAATATATCAGTTCACTGAAAATGGTCGTGTCTTTAACTTAGACAATCTCCATAGGAAAGGCTATACGTACAGAGCCGTACGGCTTACCTTTTACGGGGCCGTACGACTAGCCACTGCCATAACTAAAATTATTGCTGTCAAATGTATAGTTATTTCATTTTCATTTTGCAAATGTCTCTAAAAATATTTAAATTTGCTCTATCATGGAAGTGTCGTTTGTTCATATAACACATGACAAAATATTATAACAACAAGATAATATATGTTGAAGTTGTCTGCCCCTTGTCAGACGTTTTATTATGAAACTTATAAATCTTGCGAATAAAACAAAAACACACTAAATACTATTGAAATAAAACATAAAACATGAAGTTACAGTAAAACTGCGATAACTCGAGGTAGAATAGTATATGGAGTTGGACTGAACAAAGTCCACACTATACATTATATATATTATGGAAAGTTATAAAGCAAGCCTGCATAATAATGTAACATAGTTCCATAGGTGGTTGGTGTGGGATGGTATGCGGAAATAAAACTTCTCTGAAAATTTGCATGCAATATCGCTTTTTTATTGATCGAAAGTGATTATCAACCCCTAAAGGATGCGTCAAAAATGAACAAGTTACATCAATTACCAGAAAGATAACTGATGGATAGAACATATATAAACGAGCAAATATAAACAACTGTATATCCTTTCAGTATATAAATTATGGTTTTATATTTTCTGTATCATGGAGGTGTCGTTGGGCTGAACAAAGTCCACACCACCAGTCCAACCAAACTGCCAAGATAGAGCGAAACTGACATAAATATGTAATACAAGAAGCCGATGTTAAAAATTGACTACAATAAAAAATTGGGATAATAAAATGAAAGTCTAACAAAATCATTAACATATCTTCATGTTATCATTTAATAGACACACCCCAATGCCCATTTCTGGGAATAAAGCCCTACAAAATAAACATTAATGTGAAAGAATTTACAAAGCATAGCATGATACCGGATGGGCAATAATGCACACAGTAAAAGGCTAGTAATGAGATATAACATAAACAAAGCCAGCAGAATGAAATATGTACATATCACGTCAATAGATGATGATTTGATATACCTCAATGTCGAATTCCTCATATGAATTATTGAAGTTAAAACAGTTGGTTTTCAAGCAAACAAATAATAAGCAACAATTAATTTTTAATAAATAATACATGTATAAAGCAAACAAGAAGCATGTATTCGTATATACATTGAACAATACCTCTGTATATGTAATAACATGATATTTGGTGCCAACTTGTAACATGATTGAATGAATGATTGTGTTATGCTCAATACAGGTATTATATGAGAGATAAATGGTGACAGATCCGTAACAAACAAATAATTGGAGAAAGTAGTAACAATCCATCACAAGTTAATTACATACACCAACTAAGAATGAACCGCTAAACACATCCCAAAGTCTGTAAGTTGCAGTACGAACTCAATGATTATCATGAAAATAAAAACTGATATAACAAAAATTAAGCAAAATTAATTACATACACAAAAATAGACTGAACTTACAAACAAACCCCATATTTACTCAGAACAATGTCTTAATGGACATAAATTTGGACAAAAAACATGCATTACCCTGGATTCGACGCACAGACCTTCTGATTGCAAACGATAGTCTTACTTACTTAGACATTTCTGAAAAATACCAGTTGCCACCAAATACATTTTTAAATCAGATATGGAATGTCATGTCCTAACAAAATTGTACTAGAACTGTTTCACTTCCAGTTTGCAAACAGCCTTAAAAAAGTAAAATAAACACTAGAAAAGAATCTTTAATGAGATAAAAGTGCACATACAATATCAAAGTATTTTATTTTGAAAACCAATAGACAGAATTAAAACATAAAAATTATACAATCTTCATTACACTGATTGATATCATTTAAACATTTTAAAATCATACAATTTGCATAAAATTCAAAGCTTGATATCTAAAAAACATATCCACAATATTGCAATATACTAAGAATCATACAATCTGCATCATATTTAAATCTCAATATCTTACACAACAGATTGACAAAACTGAAACATATTACAAATCATGTAATCTACAAAAAATGTAAAACTTCATATTTCAAAATTCAACTGACAGCATTGACACATATTTAGAACCATACAAAGTTAAAGCTTCAAATGACAACTTGAAATGAGTCCAAAGCACACGGACTCTAGTAAAACACTGGTAAGGGACTAACAAGGCAGTTAACAACAAGAGCTGTGTTCGTGAAACACAAAGCCCCCTACAGCGCCGCTTTGAAGCAATATATTCGACCTTTCACATTGAAGGATGACCTTGAAATTCCACCACTCAAAATGTGCAGCTCCATGAGATACGCATGCATGCCAAATATGGAGTTGCTATCTTCAATATAGCAAAATTTGAATTTGACAATGAAGGATGACCTTGACCTTTCACCACTCAAAATGTGCAGCTCCATGAGATACGCATGAATGCCAAATATCGAGTTGCTGTCTTCAACATTGCAAAAATTGACATTTGACCTTGACCTTGAAGGATGACTTTGACCTTCACCTTTCACCACTAAAAATGTGCAGCTCCATGAGATGCACATGCATGCCAAATATCAAGTTGCTATCTTCAATATTGGAAAAGTTATGGCCAATGTTAAAGTTTTCGGACGGACGGACAGACGCCATATATTTGACCTTGAAGGATGTCCTTGACCTTCACCTTTCAACACTCAAAATGTTCAGGGATGAGATACACATTCATGCCAAATATCAAGTTGCCATCTTCAATATTGAAAAAGTTATGGCCAATTTTTAAGTTTTCGGACGGACGGACATACGCCATATATTAGACCTTGAAGGATGACCTTGACCTTGACCTTTTACCACTCAAAATGTGCAGCTTTACGAGATGCACATGCATGCCAAATATCAAGTTGCTATATTTAATATTAAAAAAGTAATGGCCATTAAAGTTTTCGGACGGACGGACAGACTGACTGACGGACAGTTCAACTGCTATATGCCACCCTACCGGGGTCATAAACAAACTCCATAGTTCAACACTTCATTTTAGCTTTTTGTTTGTCCCTAATAATGTTGTGGACTCTTGTCCTTATCTGGGCCACTGTTCTTCCTATAAGTATTTTGAGTGACTGCATAATTGTTGACCCAGCTGGAATTTTCTTTGTTCTTATTTCGTCCCTAAAAAAGTCCATGAAACTAATATTCTCCTCACTTGTCCACTTTCGCTTCATTCCTTTTCTTGCGGTCGCTAAAACAAGAATAGATATGAAAAATAAAATATCAATGAGTATCAAGTGGACCATGGTGTTGCATAATCAATGCGGTATAAAGACAGAATCATTGATATTTATGCTCTCTTTTTTATATTCTTTGAGCCTTGTAATTCTTGAGAGCTTTTTAATGATTATTTTCTACAAATAAGGTAAAGCACTGCGACAGTCTCATGAAATTCCTACAAGGAATATAGGAAGAGCTCAGTTTGCCACGGTCAATTTCCTATTAAGCCACTTAAAAGGCTAAAACGAGTGAATGGAAAACATCAAATGATATTTTAACTTTCATGAATAACTTTCCATTACATGTAGGTCAAGTGCTGGGGCAAAGATTCATGAAATTCCCACCAGTGGTGAAGAAGTTGCACTCATGAACAGATTTTCTATTTAAACCAACAGAAATGTAAGTATCAAAAAACCATAACCTGTGAATGGAACATGTTATAGCAAATTGCTGCCTTCATGCACAACTACACATAAGGTCACGCATTGTGGCCAATACAGAAAAAATAGATAATTTTATCACTGCACATGTCCATTTACAGTGGGGTTAAAATTTTGTTCCGCAAATAAGGGGTTGCATAGGGATGAATATTTTTGGGGATTAAACTCTAACAATCCGTTTTTTTTAGGGATTAATCCCTAACAATCCCTACTAGAGATTTTTAGGGATTTTTTGGGATTATTAGGGATGCTAGCACTCTGCGCATGCGTACGGGTGAAAAGGTGGGGTTAAGAATGTAAGCTTTTGATAGTATTACGCATGCGTAGGGTTGAAAAGGCGGAGTTATTATCGCTAGCGTAGCTCGCAATAATGACTCCGCCTTTTCAGCCGTACGCATGCGCAGTACTATCAAAAGCTACAGTAAACGCGGCCATCTTAACTTCGTTCCTAAATGTGCGTATAATATAAATATCTTTTATATAAAATTTCAAATGTTTAAGACCTCAATAAAAGGAAGTTATCACTTTACTCATAGTGCAAAGTATCCTTGGATGTTTTAATCGCTTTAATTAAAAGAAAATCAAGCATTTGGCGGAAGTTAGTTTAACAACAACAACGAAGAAAACTCTCCCCAAACGTTTTCTTCTAAAATGCCTTACAGAACTCCGAGGTTTTTACTATCAAAAATAAAGAAGTTGTTTTCTGATGGATACGCTGCTGTTTTATTAAATGGTCTTTTAGGTCTATGAGAGGGTGATTAATTCAATTTTGAAACCTGTGTACCACAATACATGTAAAATTTTTAGTGCAGGACTGACAAAAGACCAAAGCATGTCACTTTTTTGTATGTCTGATTGACTGACAAGAAATTTAGTTGCTTATGTATTAGTTGTTAAAGAAATAGAACATAGTCTTCATGTAAAGATGCATAAGACACATAATACACTAGAAATGGCTAGGCAGAGGCCGACGCGTATCCCCACGCCGCATGTTTGACCCTGGGGCGCCCCAGGGTTGGTAATGGGACCATGCATAGCTGAGATTGACTGTTTTGTCATAAGAGAGGTTCAGTATCAATTTGAAGTGAATCGGTGTAGAAATGAAGAAATTATAGTAAAATGCAATTTTGGTTTGGCGTGGCCTATATGTGGCCGGGGCGCCCCAGGATTGGTAAAGGGGCCATGTATAGTTGAGATTGACCGTATTGTCATAAGAAAAGCTCAGTATCAATTTGAAGTAAATCAGTGCAGAAATGAAGAAGTTAATGTAAAATAACATAAAAAATGAGTGAAAATCTCTGACCCGGCCCCGCCCCAACCCCCATAACTTTTGACCCAGGGGTAAGATCAAAATTCCGTCACTGTAACCGTCGCACATATGCTCATAGCTACCATGTATGTAAGTTTCAAGGTTCCAGTGCTAATAGTGTAGGAGGAGCAGGTGGCCTGGACAGACGGACAGTCGCACATCACCACAATATCCCCACTTTTTCTCTGAAAAACGTGGGGATAATAATTAAAACATTTAGAAAATTAATGTATTATCAAAATTGTTTTGTCCATTATAGATCGGTATTACAGAGATAATACATGTACATGTTTTTTTCTTTTTTTTCTCACTAAGATCGTTTTTTGTATAAAGAGTAAACAGAATAGAGCTATTACTACAGGTGATACCACAAGGAAGCTGTCTCGGGCCTTGGCTATATTAAACATATGCAGGAACGCTCTTCGATGTCATTCCGCCGCATATTTCTGTGTATGGATTCGCTGATGATCACACTGCAAATATACGCTTCACTCCAACATCAATGGAACGCAAAGCAATACAAGACCTTCAAGATTGCGCGATAACCATTAACAACTGGATGAATGGGGAAAAGCTCAAAATGAATAACTCAAAAACGGAATTTATAATGTTTGGTAGTCGGAAACAGCTTGACAAGTGTGTGACTGAGTCGGTTGTCATTATAAATGATGCAATTCCAAAACAAAAGTTTATACGCTATCTTGGTGCCTTTCTAGATAAAACACTAAATTTTAAGAAGCATATAACGCGTAAATGTAGAACAACCATGCTTAATTATTCTAAAATTAAAAGCATTCGAAAATATTTAACAAGTGAAGCCACAGAGATTCTTGTTTTATCATTAGTTGTTTCACATCTAGATTACTGTAACGTCTTGTTGTATTGAGCCGTCTGGTGTGATCTTAATAAAATGCAGAGAATTCAAAATATGTGTGCAAAGCTAGTTTTAAATTGGAAAAAATACGATAGTTCCAGGCAAGCATTGTTCGATCTCCATTGGTTACCGGTAAAATCCCGAATAGAGTCTAAACTATTGACCTTTATGTACAATTGTTTCCACGGAAACGCGCTGGCTTATCTAATGAAACTATTAACGCTCCAATTTTCGAAGCGGAACTTGAGATCCGCCGACAATAACGTGATGAGCTACACAGCCCCTGTAAACAAAAGACGAACATTCAGCTATAGGGCTTTCCGGACGGCTGGCCCAATAATCTGGAACACTTTTCCATTAGCGATCAGGCAGTCAGAGACATTGCATTTGTTCAAAAGAAACCTGAAGACATTTTATCTTAGGAAGTTTGACACACTGTTTTAAATTGTATAAACTTTTTAATGTGCTCATTTAATGTGTGTTTTAAACCCAACAATCAATGCACTCACTAATTAATTAATTAATTATTTATCTACTTATTTATTTTAACTTAATTTAAGTAGTGTTTTGTTTTATTTATTTAGTTTGATTATTTTAAAGTATTTATCAGATTTTAGTTATTTCCTATATTTATATGTTGTCAGCTTTTTACCTCGTAACATGTATGAATTGTATGTTATTTTAACATGTACAACGCCATAGAATATACACTCATAAAAATAGGCGTTTAATCAAATAAATCAGTTTCAGTTTTGATACAAACATACCCTGCAATACCAAATACACAAATATAGATAAACATGTTTCATTGTGACTATAAAGTACATGCATGTGAAAAGTGATATTTCATTTGTATGTGACATTTTAAGATGCTATCCTGCCTTTAGTGATATGCAAGGCGCCTACATGGCTACTGAACACCTGAGAGCAATAAAACGCAAACATAAAATATGCTATTCCTCTGAAATAAACCCACATATCCAAAACGAATTAACATAATTGATATGGTATGTGATATCAAAAGTATATTACAGACGTTGTTAATTGTAGCATTTTAAATGTTATTTCTTTAAATCACCACATGACATGGCAGTTAAGTTTCTATTCGGCTGTAAAGAGATTATAGCTGATATGGTTACGAAATGCTTAATTTAAATGTAAATTTAGTTACCACGGGAATATAATGTTTCTTTGTATGATAAATACCCTGCTTTGGAATTTGTAAATTCCATCTATCAGTTGAATCGCATAGAATGAAAATGAAATGCATAACAAAATATTAAGAAAAAATTAAGTGTTATACAGAGGATAAACTCCTTTCCATGAATTACTTTAAAAAAGCTATTTGCAATAATTAGGTAGAGTAATTCTTACTTTGCATACAGGACTTGAACACTTAAAAGGAAAGTCAACAAACCAGAGCTGTACCAAGCCATCTTTGTGACCTTGACAGTACCACCCTCTTTGTTTGAAGACAAACTGATCCATCAAACTTTGTATTACTGCCAAGTTAGCATACAGTAAATGTAAAACATTTATTTAGTCCATTTTTGGTGGACAACTTTGCTTTGGATTAAGTAAGATGTTTCCTTATCTCAGAAATTTCTCAAACAAGTGAATAAAAAGGAATACGATATGCATGTACAATAAATTGGCAATAACAACAAGTTGACATGAACACGCTGTTATTATGAAAATCACATAAGCTGGTTACATAAGCGGAAATTGCATGTTAAAAGGACTTTTTAAAATAAGCAATAGCACATGATCTATCTGACATCAAAATATATCATTTCTACAAACCTGAAAATAATATTCTGTAATTATTATTAGGGAGACATGCCTTATGCGTGACCATTTTTAAGTTTCGCAAAGCTGTATAATGCTCAAATATGACAACTGACATCTAGGTGTTACCTTACCTTAAAAGGGAGTATGAAAGAGGTTTCTACATGTAACTGTTAAACATATTTGGCAAGTTATTTTGAAGAAGTGCATAATTACTATTGAAGTATCAGTCTGGATTGACCTTTGACCTTTAAGTATGTCCTTGACCTTTAAGTAAGGTAGACAGGTGTTACATGTTAAACACCGTCTCCTTATGATGGTCTTATGTAATTATTTATTTTAAAATTGCATGCTGCATGATGAAGTTACTGACTGTAAAAACCTAAACACACACACATACAATAACGGACACACAAATGCACTCTCATACACTCAACCATTTCAACAGCTATATCATTGTTTCTGAAGCTGTCTGGTATAAAAAAGTAAAGATTTGTAACAAACATTACCCATGTATACCATCCAATGCTTTGACATAGGTTTTGCAAACCTGCCATGGCTAAGTTCATGTGCACATAATTCAGGAGCATTTACATTACTGCGATTGAAAATTGTGTCATTTACAGTACAGCCAACGCGGAACAAATATATTTCGCGATCCGCGGCGTCAAGGCGCAACGAGTCGATGCCGAGTCGGCAGTTGAAGCCGCGTCAGTATGCGGCCGCACCTTGCATTTCGCCGCGATGCTTCGCATCTGTCCACCGAGGCAAGCCGCGATCCACGATACGACGCCGAGTCGATGCACATTATTAAATAAAAATATTTTAAAAATGATAAGTTAGTCTATAAATTTAAAACGAACAATTATAAATATATTTAAAATTATAAATAATTTAATGTATCTATAACTGAAAACTTACTATTTCTTCCGTCGCTACTCATTACCCGATAAGCCCGTATATTCCAGTTTAAAGCAAATTCTGGTAAATATTTACGATAAAAGTTCTAATGAATTTCAAGATAAACAAACATTCGCAATTTTTTTAAAGTGTCCAATACATTTTGTCATTTGTTTCTATTTAAAGATGTGATGAAATAACGTGCAAAGAGGACGGGTTTTTTCCACTGAACACGCGTAAATCGCTTGACGTGATGTTCATGTTTCTTTGCAACACAAAATACACCCACACTTTCCATGCGACGTTCTACATGTGACGTCTGAATAATTTTCGTGCACTTCTTATTGAGACAAAGGATAAAGCACCGTTTATTTGACGCTATAATTTAATTGTTTATGTCGCGTTAGCATTTTAATTCGTAAGCATGCTTTGGATTACAAATTGAATATAGCTCATTTGAGAATCGAACAAAACATTTACAGATGTGTGTAATTAATTCATCGATAACTTGTTAAGGCGCATTACGTGTCGAATATATTTGAGTGATGATTATAATTATATAAATAGTCTATCAAGCATCATATAAAAATCATATCAGCTTATTAAAACGTGAAAATAATGACTATGAAAGTAGCTTAAATCTAGGTTTCGAAGCTACACAAATGTACATGTAGGTGTACATCTTTGCACTCGATACGCCGCGTACATATGCGGATTTATATCGCGAAAGTACGCGAGGTTAAGACAGACCCGGCATCGTTGCGCGGATTGATGCCGCGTGCCTCGGTAATACGCCGCGTGAACACACGCCGCCGCCGAGTACTAATGTTCTGGCCGTGGCGTGACCGAGGATAATGTTTGTTTCGCGTTGGCTGTACTGTACATCTACACTTAATAGTTCGCTTCACAGACATAGAACATATTATACAGACAAACCGACAGACTGACACACAGAAGGACGCCGTCTCTACAGGGCAATAATGAGAAATAATATCTTCAATTCTTTGTTAAACATTTTTAGAGCACTGTGTGCTTGTGTATGTTGTTTATGAGTTTTATGGAGTATTTTCTCTGTATCATGTACAAACAAATACAATTGTAAATACAACAAACACAAATGTTAAGTTAAATAGGTTTAAAAATATTGAAAATGTCACCAACTGTTCCTGAGCTTTTAGATATGTGTCCCAACATTTTATTAACCTAGGTTTACCCCTTTAATAAGGAAACTGTAATTAGAGAGTCGCCAAATGATGAAGAAACAAGAGCTGTCACCATAGGATGACTTATGCCCCCCCTAAAAACGCTTGATAGAAGATATGAACTTTTTTCGAAACCTTAACGCAGATTTTGAAACATAAACGGGGACCCTAAGTTCAAGGTCAAGGTCACAGGGGTAAACATTTGTGTACGTGTGAAAAGGCCTTGTACATATACACATGCGTACCAAATATGAAGGTTATATCTCAAGGGACATAGAAGTTATTAGCATTTTTCAAAACATAAACGCAGATTTCGAAACCTAAACGCGGACCCTAAGTTCAAGGTCAAGGTCACAGGGGTAAAAATGTGTGTGCGTATGGAAAGGCCTTGTCCATATACACATGCATACCAAATATGAAGGTTATGTCTCAAGGGATATAGATGTTATGAGCATTTTTCGAAACCTAAACGCGGACCCTAAACTCAAGGTCAAGGTCACAGGGGTGAAAATTTGTATGCGTATAGAAAGGCCTTGTCCATATACTCATGCATACCAAATATGAAGGTTATATCTCAAGGGACATAGAAGTTATGAGCATTATTCGAAACCTAAACGCAAAGTGTGACGGAAAGACGAACAGACAGACGGACAGACAGACGGATAGTCCGATCACAAATACAAATTTGGAGAAAAGGAAATAGCTATTAAAGCAGTCATTTGATACATTGTAATTACAGAAATTTCAGTACAATTCATGAGGCTTTCACATACATGTAGAGGCATTATAATTTAATTATGTATAATACTTTGCAATCGTTGGAAGTTGAAATTGGGAATTTGTTTTTCAATTGGGAAAAAAAACAACCAGATTAGCATTGGGAACCGATATTTAGACCTGTGGCATAGGACGGAAAAGGCCTGTATAACAACTGTAATTTATCTCAAGTCTCTTTTTAAACAAACATTGTTTTTAGAGCTAATCATTTATTTACAGCTGCTGTCAGCCAACTGCAGTTTCCAAGTCATTTTCTATGGATACCAATAATTTAATGCTTTATATGTCTTTGGAAGTTTCACGACGCAGTTAGTTAATACTTTACCTATATCAACTAGTGTAGTTATGTTTATTTATTGTGTCCAATCCGACTTCCCTATTTTTTCTGCGCTAATATTTGAATTTGGTATGCTGTTCCAGTCTTTAACCTTTCAATTGTCCATGTGTAGTGAGATATGCTTAGGGGAATAATAGTCCAGCTTTCATCGTCTAATGCTTTGTACCTTATAGTAGATGTTTGAATGTCCCCGCCATCAAAACCCGGGATCCATTCGACAATCAGTCCTGTTTTTCCTCTTCTAATTACTTGCAAATCTGTCGGAACTTCTGGTTTTGCTATGAAAGGTAGTGAATATAAGACATGCATATGCTATTGGAAATTCAAACACTAATACACGATACTAACTCTATACATAAAGTAACTAAACTCAGATTGAATGTCAAAAAAATAATTTAGGAGTTTAATGGTTCATATACGTACAAGGCGCTTTTAAAGTAAATTCTTCCACTGTCGAACCAAGTATGTTAGAAACGTTCACCATGTAATTGGTATAATCTGCAAGTTGTACATTGACTATTTTCAGCTGTATTTGCATGCTATCATCAGAGACTGTGACCATGAAGTTGGTCGGATCTGAAAAAACTCTCCAACTATCATCATCTTGCTTGTACCAAACGATGTTTTGTGAAGTCGGTTTATGATAAGCAATTATTTCGAATGTGAACAGCACATCTTCGTTAGGCGCTCTGTACAATGTTTTAATCGGTGGAGAAAATGGCGATGCTCTTGGTGAACCTGTAAAAACGACTATATGTTAATGTATATTCATTTCCACTGATTACACAACTATTTAGTTTGATATGATATACTTACAGCAAACAAAAAGAGCTAACAATTGTCTCCCTGCCTTATAACGATTTTTTGCCGAACATATATAGTTCCCACTATCATATTAACATTGTGCTTGTTGAATGCAATATTTGGCTTCATGTCCTTCGTTTTCTACAAAGGTACTTTGTTTTCAACGAGTAGTATTCATTACTCGAACCACAGGCTCGGGGTCACCATCCGCATAACACAACAGCTCTACTGTCTCAGCCTGCTCAACAATGATTCTCTCGATTGATTGGTTTGCTTTAAATTCCTGCATAAATGCCCCGTCTTGAAGAAAATGTTACACAAATGAATCAGATATACAGTAAGTTGATATCGAATACTGCGCAAACATTTAAATAAATATTGCACACATAATGAAATACATAAGTGCACAGTATACATTGTTTTATATTAGGCAGGTTAAAAGTTCAATAGTTTAACAACCTTGCGTCAAACACTTTATTTTGAATAATATAATTATTTACCTACCGTATCTTGGTAAGTTTTGACAAGATATACATCATATATACATTTTACCTACATTGTGTAATGGTAAACACATTCTGCTTCGAACGACAGAATACTTGTACAAAATACTGAAAGCATTGTATCGCATGGAAGTTACAATAACAGTGTACATAATTCAAGCATCATAGTATTTATTTATGTATTGGTTAATGCTTTTAAAAACTGTGTTAACATACATACGAAATAAATAATTATGTTTCCTTACATTCAACGTTTATAGAGAATGTCGACGGACTAAATCCGTACACTACTTCATTGCCTATTGATTGCATGCGGTTCGAAGTATTACAATGGTATTCTCCTTCGTCTGCCAATCCAATGTTGTTTAGGGTAAGTGTTGTTCCAGTTCTGACAATTTTTCGATTGTCCATCCTTATCCATGAAACATTTGAGGCTGGTAAATTACCAACATCAGTCAAATTGCACAGAACTGTTAAAGAAGTGTTCAGTAGCACGGTTTGGTTTTGTAAATGTTGAACATCAGGCGAATCTGTAAAAACAAAAAAGCATATTTGTGTGTACATAGTAATATAACTCAAATATGTTGAAAGAATATTTGAGCATGGTAATTCTACATACTTATACATGCAACTACATTTTATAGTTGCGGTAAATCTTTATTGATTGTTCGTATGATGCACTGAAATCTCTAGCTTTACGAACAATAAAAGTGTTTAAATACCTGCAACATATAAAGAATAACATGCGATGCTTAATCTTTAAGCAATATTGGCAAGTGATTGAACATATTATTTGCTAACTGTACTTACATAACATTTCCATTCAAACAGTAACTTGTGCTTTCCCAATAACACACTTCCCCACACTATCTACCATGCTGTTTTCTTCTCTACATGGTACATTTCTGTTGGTGACATTTGTCACATTTTTTATAATAAGAACATCCCCTTCTTGATCTACAGGTCCGGACCAAGCATATCTAGGAGCTGAATAACTTCTGGTCAAACATAATAATGTAAACGACCATCCTTTGATGACTTGAAATTCATGTTCTATTGATGTGACGTTGTTGTACTTTAATGCTATGTTCGCAGGGCCATCTGTAAATTGTATAGCATACGTCTTTAATCGATGGGAGTTTTCAATATATTATAAGTGTACGATGCTCACGAATCTATAACACATGGAATCTTCTACTTACATAGTACATCAATGTTTACTGAGGAAGAATTGCTGCCAACAACATTTCCTTTAAATGATGTATCCATAAAATTCCTAGCTGTGCAACTGTATGTTGTGTTTGTTGTCCGCGCTAATTTAAATATCGTCTGAATATTCCCTTTCTGCGCGGTATTCCAGGCTTATGTCGAGGTTGGAACACTATCAACGGAGCACATCCACATGATGGTACTCCCTATTGTGACTCTAATAATGCCATTTGGAACATTCCAACGTTCATCTGAGTTTGGTAAAATTCTATATGTGATGATAGGAACACCAGGGCCATCTACAGAAATAAAAATTAAATATTCAACAAACATTTACATCAACAAACGATAAGCAATCGGCATAGTAAGCTGAGTATGAGCTGTATCAATTCTTACATAATACGCTGTCGGATACGTTTTTGTAACAGTAGACGTTGATGTAATTCCATCAAAGTCGGTCATAGAGTTTGAAGCTTGGCATGTCCACACAGCGTCATGTTGTAAACTTTTGACGTGTAGAGTAGGTGACTGGATCCGTTGGTCACGCCATAATACCATAGCCGGGGGATTGGCGTCGCTAGAACAGACAACGGTCATGTCGTCACCTCTCAGTACTCTGATTGCGCTATCAATAATGTCTATATTATTGTCATTGCTTGTTAATTTTTTGTATGACTGGTTGAGCTGTAATTGCAAATTGCATTATGTTATTCATAAATAAACAATGCCAATTTCTAAAGTGAGTAACTCTGAACAGTCCTGAGAACCTTAACAAGCGCATGTCTTACAATAATAGTTTGTCTCCTGATTTACCGATATCTGTAATGCATGCATATGGGTTTAATCATACTTACACAATACGTTTATATATAATGCAATTGTCTTTTCTGTAACCTGGGCGCTGTTAATTCCATCTTATGTACGCATAACGTTAAATGCATTGCATGACACATTAGCGTTATTGCGAGCGAATGTAATACTCAGAAGAGAACCGGTCGCCCATCCGTCCGAGTAAGTCCAGTTATAAGAAGGCTGTGGATGTCCGGAGGACAAAGTCTTCAAATGCACGAGTCTACCCTCTCTTATTTCTAACGCTGTTGATGCAATTAGATTGTTGATTGTCACAATCGGCTTCGAAACGGGGACTGTAAACGAAATATAAAAATATAAGTGTAAAATACGTAAAATGAAAAATTAAAACAATCGTTTGCGTAAAGAAGTTAAAACATTCTGCAATATACATATAAAATCGATAGTGAAAACGATCATATCATCTTTAAAATGTAGACGGAAAATACATATACACATCCATTAAGTACTTACACTGTAATTGAATGCTAAGGTAAGCTGTTAACATTTTACTGAGGGATTTGAACTCGTAATTTGCAACGCAGGATATCAGTCCACCACTGTATCCGTTTGCGTTTGATATAAAGTGCAATTCACTTCTTGTAACTTCATCATTTTGTGAATAAGAAGAAAAGTGTGTTATGTTGTTTTTGTCATTGAACCAGTAAATACTAGCCGCTGGTCGACTCAATGAAGTGATGCATGTGAAGGTCGATGATACATTGAAAACAGGGTACGCAACCGACGTCTCTGGTAGAATTGTTAAGGTCGTTACAGGAACTGCAAATATAGCAATTGTTTTAACATTATTAGCCAGTATTTTAATTTGACAACATCTAATAATGTCGATCTAAATACATGAGCTACAATTTCTAAAATTGGCGGATCCTTTAACATATTCACTTTTCGATTGTATTTGTTATATTACATATGATTCGGAGTTTAACTAATGCAATGACATTGAGAAAATGTGTAACAGTTCTTTATTTTTTATTTTCAGACAGTGTCATTGTTTGAGGATTCAAGTATTGATACAGTACAGCTCACAATATGTCATGGTTGGTGCAAATACACTTATGTATGAGTAATCGTTACTATAATAGTAACAAATTGACGTCGCGAGCGTTCCTTAATTTGTGTTTTGCGGGCCAATACGATCATACCTGCCACAGAGCGATTTTTCATTTATCATAGGAATTGGATCGCGCGGCGTCAACTGTGATAAATATACCTAAGCAAAAAAGCAACAAGAGAATCGGAAATAATGATAATTAAACGTAGCAAAAAATTTGGACTATTAATATATCGATTGTTCACTGACATTGTACTGTAGATTAGATTAATGACGCTAGTTGAGCTTTAACATGAGTCATAACAAATAATAGTAAACGAGCCGCCTACCTCAATGACAACTTTAATAAAATTCTTATACTAATAAAATTACACGATATGTACTTCTATTTTGTGTTATTGCATCCCGTATCTAAAGTTACTTCACAACACTCTATTTTGTGGAAACGTCTGTATAGAAAGTCAACCATTTTGACCAAAAACAAGCTTTACGAATCAAATCAAATGACTCGTTGGAGCGATTTTTTTTATTCCTATCACAGTTACCAAATATGTATGAAACACACGCTTCAAAATATATTCTGGATTCGTTCAATGATTGTTAATGAATTAATGCTGTTATATAAACCACAACGTTTGAATTGTTCTCCCCACAATCCAGAGGGAAAGGTTAAACTAACGTGTTTCGTCAAAGACATTTCGTCACACGACGTTATGATACGTCATAAATTGAGTAATAAATTGAATTAAAATAAAAGTGCGGAAATTTGGGTCGGTCATAAATGTAACTTTAAAAGAGGGAACAAAACAAGATGATAATGAACATACACGAATATGGTCGGGCGTATATAATCGACATTCACCGCATAATAGCCAGCGTTCCAATGGCGCTCCACCGTTATGTCGGCTACGAGCAGACCATAGCTCTGCCGTGTGTTATTGTCTAAATAATTTTATTTGACAACGAATTATTACAGTTGAAGTATTTACCAAAATCAGCATGTATAAAGGACGTGCTGTTGGATAAAGATGTTTTGCGCATATCTAACCATAAATATAAATAAATATATTTTTCTATAACTTAAATAGAAAATTACTTTTTCTACATTTGTAATGTAACGTTAATTTTGTAACCACAAACATGTAGATATGGATTCGACCAAACGTAGGTATAGAATGATTAGCACTATTTAAAAAGAGCACACACTTGAGTGCTAGTGTGATTGATAATAAACGTGATGTAGTTATTTCTTACATATTAACCTGAATGTGAAGCTGTCACTTTGGAATATAATATTTCCAACAATAGCTTTGCAGAGCCAGCGTTGACCGTCATTCGTTCTATTAATCGACTTTTCAGTGCATGAATAGACCTGTGATGAAGAACAGAAACACTCCATAGCATTGTTGTGAGAATGGCATGATTTCTCTTCGTTATTCCATTGCTGAGAAATGACCGCTTTCGCTTGTTTTGATCCTTTGTCTGATTTTAACCCGATAACAAAATCCGGCGGGGATGACGTAAAGCAAGTTAACGTTATGCTGCTGTTGACGAAGACATCATTTACATCAGAAGGCAATCTTGGAGATGTTGGCGTTGTTCCAAACCCTTTATGGAACAGTAATTTTATCTCTTAATTACAATTAGTACAAACATGTGATATCAACATCAAAATAATGTATGCATTTTATATCAAATTTTGTATTTTTCGTTAAAATATCATTATTAATATTGAGCACATTATATGTGCATAACTTTAAGAAGAGAGTGTTCATTATGATATACCTTTCAATATAATTATCCAAACAATAAAACAATGACGTTAATAACGGAGCATTTCATAGCTCAACAAATTATTTTATAAAACAATCCTCATGCAAACAGTCTAATGTCGTTATATGCAAGTGGGCGGTACAAGGAAATTATAGTCAAGAACTTTTATTAAAAATGGTTTCACCTTTCAACACCAGGAGCATAATTATACGAGACCCACAAACATATGCCACATGTATTATGTTCTTCAAGGATGGATTACGAGTGCTTTTATATACAAGTAAATGTATCCGTTTGTATTATTCGTTGATTTCCTAGCTTACAAAAGCAAAACAGTAATACTCTGGGATAACTTATGGCATACACAAGTACTTACGCTTTTAAGGCGGATACATTTACGGAAAATGGTTTGACAATTTAAAAAAAACAGTTTCAACAAAACAGCAATATTACTAACTGAAATACCAACGCCCTACGGCTTGGTTGCCATTTAAAGTCGACGACTGATACAAAGAACGTTGTTGTACACATCTGTTACATCGGACTCGACAATTATAGAAGTTATCAAATCAATTAATTATTAATCGGACAGTATTTAATTATTATCAATACAGTGAACGCAAATGGCGGAATAGTTGGTGATTTGATAGAAACGAAGTGAATAGGAACCTTAAAATCGATAGCGAACTCTAATTTGGGCTTCACCAACATATTTGATGCGAAATAATAATGAATAACATAGTTCCTACCAACTTCAGCCTGACTAATGTACAAACCTATGGTTATGATACGATTTGAAAATTCTGATACTACAGCAACACACTTCGTCTACACACTTTTATACTGACATTCTGTTCTGGGTTTACAATTTTCGTCGTATTTTCTTGACGTTTTAATTGTTCTCGGTTCTTTAAAAATTGTAGTCAATTGGTCTTTTAAATGCGTCACCGTTTACTTGCCAAACTCATTTAAGCAGCAAAATGGTTCACTTAGTAAGCTTTCTTTATTGTGTTTCATTAATCATTTTGATTTTAGTTTCGGTGCTTTGTCAAGTTGAACACATACTTTTTTTATAAAAAAGAACATAAATTAAAATATCAAAACTTATCTTGAAAATTGCAATATTTGTATGAATTATTTTCACAATTATATCAACTAATACTTAATATCTGTATTATTTAATTGATGCGAGAGTTACTCAACGAATTAGTTATAGAAACCATAATAAATGGATGAACTCGCGCACTTTTAATTGTATTATCCTAACAAGCCAAATACTTACATCTTAATAATGTATGAAAAGGAATTGATGCGAAGCTATACAGCAGTTTTTGTTTTGCCTCACACAAATAACATGAGACGTCAACACATACCCTAAAATAATCGCAATATGAGCATGCTAATTACAATAATACACACGTATTTTCTGAAAACTGTATTAATTATATATTATTGCATAAACTCTATCTTTAAAGCCCTCTGGCGGGGTGCAGACACTTGGCAAAAGGAGGGCTTGAACGGGAGCAATCGTTTACATGTATTAACAAAGCGATTCACGTGCCGTTTAAGCCCTGTTATCTGTTTTTCATATCCATAATCTGGTCCACGCGCAGTTACTTCCCTTCTCCAGCCTTCGACGACTTTCCAAGCATAAATGTGGAACTGGATAAGCCCCAGTTTCCTCATGCATGCAGGGATAATGACTTTTTCAATCCACTTTTCAAATTATACCATCTGCACTCTCTTTACAACAGCTTTATTTTTAATTGGCAACGTCAATGAAGTTAAGGTTATTTACTTAACACTTTCAAAAGACTATGCTGTAAATGTGTGTATGTACCTTTGACGTTCCTGCTGTAAATTCCAAATTAATTCCTCATTTCTTACTTTGCGCGGCTGCATTTCAACTTTGCATTAATCAACTGTTTATACATTTTTTAAATCGAAAACTGCCTTTCCGAAGGTAAGACCAGGTTATTTTGGATGATGACCGAGTGAGGCATATGTAGAACACAACTTTGAACTGTAATAAAATAATCGAATTATTTTGTCGATGTCGAATGAACAAGACATATTGTTTTCAACGTTATTTTAATTTTGGTATGTGTGATTTGTTAATGCAATAATAGCGAAAATACACATTTTCTCGGACAAAATCATCTGCTGCGCACTCGGGCAGGAACGGATTTTTCGAGCGCACGCAGATGATCATGCTCTCGAAAACGTGTATTATCCCTATACAACAATGTCGCGGGCATTTAAAGTTAAAACACAATCCAGCCAAATATAGTATCAAATAATATTGAAAACGAGACAATGCTCATTTATATCAATACCAATAAATCAATAACGATAGCTCAATATTATTTTCGGGGCACTCGTTTTCACGCGCAAAGCTCGCCGTAGTCATAAGGTTAGCGAAAATTTGACATGTCCTCGTGAAATTCAAGATTTGTGAGTGATCCTGTACTCGATGAGTTTTTGACATTGAAATTTAGGATGTTAAAAGGTTACTCCATAAAACTGTGATGTTAAAAGTCTTGCTGTTGAAAAATTGAATTCCGTGTCAACCGTAGAAGTTCTGTGGTGGGTGGGGAACATAAACTCCGAATTCAAAGTATACTCAGTAATTGTGACAGACACGAAATTTCTTCTGAGGTTAGTGTTGCTGTACATGTTTTGTTTGTTTTTCTGATGGTGCGTTCAAACCTCGACTGTGCTTTTGAGGACGTTGATAATATGGCTGAACATCTTTGAAGTTGTTTTTCTGTTACTGAAGAATAGGCAAGATGGACTGAACATTCTCATGAACATTCTTACGACCACTAATAGCCATAACTTCTGTTGGACGAACATCATGGCCTTGCAGCTTATGGACAAGATGTTTTCGCGCAGAGTGGTTTGTGTAACGGTTGCCCTTAGGATTTTCTGCCGCCGCCATGGTTTTGAGCATCTTTCTTAATTTGACCTTTCCAAGGCGCTGTGTCAATAAACACTGACTGAAGCAACCCTCTTTGGACCGCGGCGTTAGGTATAATGGATCATCATCGTTTGAGAATCCATCTGGTAGCTTTGTCGAATACGCCTTGCACATTGCGATTGGGTCACGAGGAGAATTTACCCCCAACATCTTTGGGTTGACCTTCCTGTAGTTGCCCAGATTCTTACCAGTGTTTGTTTATGTCTGTCACAAGGTGAGAAAATTGTGCGGCCAGTCCGGGATTCGAGCCCGGGACACCTCGGGCGAGTGCTCTCCCAACTGAGCAACCCGGGCCGCCACACAACTTCTCCCCTTACGTGACCAAGTTCAGACCGTGACATACACCCCCACTTGAATATGTATTCGTCCTCGAATACAGGGATTCGGGGTGATATATTATTAACCATTGACCTCCGGAGGAGTATACCCAGGTAACGTCACGGCCCCACGTTGGGCGCCATTGTCGCAGGGTGGTGAAAAGTGTGCAGCCAGTCCGGGACTCAAACCCGGGACACCTCGCTTACAGGGCGAGTGCTCTCCCGACTGAGTTAACCGGGCCGCCACACAACTTCTCCCCTTACGTGACCAAGATCAGACCGTGACAGACACATGAATACACAGAACAATGAAGAAAAAATGCATATTTTATAGTTCTGGCTTCCGAAACTTAAATTGTTGCTTTTAATGTTTTTGAATGGCGCTCCTTTAAACAGGTCTGTCAGTACTATATCAACTGTTCGCTGGAGTTCTTTAAACTACCATTATAATACTACTTTCTTAATATTTAAGAAATAAATTTAGATAAAGTCTTTAAATTTGATTTCAACACTTGATGACACTTACACAAATTGTCAAATTTGGTGACAATTGACCCTTGCGATGGACAGCGAAACCCCGGTAAATCATTTGTGACACTGACAGTATCATGCATCAATAATTTTATTTAAAACAAGCTTTTCTGCATTGAATTAGGTATCTAAAAATTTTCTCAGTTAAAAACCATAAAAAAACTTGTTATTTGAGCTATCACTAATGATTGAAAGAATACATGTTGACACAATAGAGTTTTCCACATCAAATTATGTTGTTCATTTGCCCCCCTTAAGCCAATTTGGTGACTGTAATTAAGCCACATTGTGTTTAACAGAGAACATGAAGTGTGTGGACCAAGAACAGCAGTTTCCCACATCTGGTCTATTTCCTCATCCGTAAGAGGCTCGGCTTCCCGTGGGCGGTTGCCTTCGCCCTGAATGCAGCAATGTTCAACTGTTCGATAATGTCAATATATACATTTGAGATGTGGTTTATGTTTTACAAACATCCATCGGACAACGCAAATAGCATAAATTGTTTGTATTAACATTTCAATTAAATAACCCTATCAAATATACTTATTAGTGTAATTAACATTAGAAGAAAACACAACTCCATATGCAGATTATATGCCAGTTATAAGAAATGCTATGAATAATTTCAATAATTTATGCATTTATTTTGATAAAGTACTATATAATATTATTATAAAATAAAATCAGCCCAGTGCATATGCAACACATTTATTACCATTTATATCTAATTTAGAAGTGTTAATGTTTTAAATGCTGATCTGATGATATAGCTGATTGTTTATGCTTTGCAGTTTACAAATGTGCGTTGAGTCTTGATGGTGACTGGATCTATTTAACAAACTTCGCCCAGCACAAGCTCCTGAAAATGGCCATAGATGGCACCCTGATATCAAACTTCAGTGGCCCCGAACTTAATGGGCCAAATGGTGTACACGTCACACCAACAGGGCAAGTCCTTGTCTATGCATTCAACTCCCATTCTGTCATACAGGTGGACCGTAAGGGAAAAATAAACTGGCAACTATGGCTTCAGAGAAAGATGGAATCAGCCAGTGTCAATCTGCTACAACACCAACAGTCGCAAGATAATTGTGGGAGCATATGCTAGCAATAACATCAGTGTTATGGAATTGCAATAACTCGTCCAAAGTATATACAAAAAATCATATAACTGGGATCATAATTGTAATTTCCTTTTTTTATTTGAATGGCAATAGAGCAGTTTATATTTAGAACAGGTAAAACATATTTAAACAGTTTAATTTTTATTATTTACACTAAAAATATTTGTCAATTAATTGTTGTAATGCTTTAAATTAAAGATTGAACCATTTTGAAAATGGATGTATTTTTTTTAATTTAATGGCCCTCAATGATATCTATTTTTGGGCTAATCGAAACTAGAAGTGTTTATGTTGATGTCTGATAACGAACAAAACAAAACGTCAGGACATAAGAATATTGTTGACGGTTTGTAATTGGTGTTGCATCATGGTACCATAAGCAGAGAGAATAGTTGGAAGAACTGTTAACAAGGAAACAATTACTTTACACTTTAAGAAACATAACATTCTGGCAATTTTTAGAAAATAAACAAGTTGTAATGGTTAAATATGGTGTGACAGTGACTCAAGTTTTGCACAGGTACAATTTATCCACCCATCAAATGTGTCGTGTAAATTACGATGTAAATACGTTCTTGTTTTATCCTGCCTCTGTTGCAAACATTGACCTAATAAAGCAGGGTCGAATAAACTAGTTGAAATCCGGCAGAACCTTGCGTGAACGCGATCTACCGTAAGTACGTATTAGTATGCGCCAATTAACATGTTCGAATATTTGACCTTTGAAATCTATTAAGACGCATCAAGAATGTTATCTTTTTATCATATGATCGTATTTTGAATCTTCTTTAAAATATATTACCGGGCCAGCTTTTCGTATTATTTATTTTTAAAACTTTATTTCGCAATTTATGACGTACCTAGTGTGACGTCATTTTTCTGACGAAACACTAGGTTTAAGCTTTTTCGGGCTTTGTTTGGTCATTAAAACATCAACGATTATTCCAATATAATAACACATTTATAATTAATTGTTACATTTATGCAAATTGTTATATTTAGAGTCTATATACCACTTCTTGATTATATGTGATTATAATGAAATAATAATAATAATCGCCAAAGAATGCAACATCTGTAACACATTAATCAAAGAAAATTTATACTTAGTTACAATTTAATAGTGATATGCTTAAACAAGTAAGACTTATTTGAATTCATAATGAACAAATATCGACACCTATTTTATGTGTGCGACATTCTTAAAATGCGTAATTTAGCGTAAGACGTGGTTTGCAAAAATGTTAATTGTATGTCGTGGTTGTTAACGATGTCAAAATATCATGTAACGTTTTAGATCGTATTTAACGTTATGACATGAACATTATATATATATGCTACTTCAAAACAAACTGCATATAATTTGCTGGTTAATGCATATTATTGCGTTCCAATGAATTAATAAATGTGTATTTTACAGATTTTATCTATCAAATGTAGAATATAATTTGCAAAACGCGATGATGCAAAACGTTTTGTCCAACCGCAGATTCGATAATAAACTATGTGAAATTATGGAAAACAAGTGTGTTGATGGTTCATGTTTATTGCTGTAAAAAGTTAACTGTCATTTTATAAAACTGTATATAACCAAGGCTCGATAATAAATCTAAAAGGGGCCTTTTCACAGATGTAGGAATTTTTTGAAGTTTGTCATTAAATGCTTTACATTGATATATGTTAATATTGGATATAAAAAGCTCCACTAAAATATCAAGAATTAAATTAAAAAAACGAAAACAACCCGCATGGTTACGAACCACTGACCCCTTGAGACCCTGAGTAAAAAGTCTCTCACTTAGACCACTCGGCCATCCTTCCGAATACAATGATAGGTGTATTTTATACTTCATATAACAAATCGTTGTTTCACAAACTCTTACGAAAACAATTGAACTCTCTAAACTATTTATTCGTTTCGCGTTGCAACGCTTTATAATTTTCGGGGTTTGAAATCGTCAAAAGGTGCATATAATAGCTATTTTAGAGCATGGTAAATGTTCAGTATTACTGTTTTCTCACAAATATCACAACTAAAACGAAAATTTGCGAACCTAAAACAATTTTTTTTCAATTTTGTCACTTTACCTAAACGTAAAAAGGCCCCTTTAAATATATTTTTATAACTATGTTTCTGTTTCGTGGTATTGCTTCATTTTTTTTCTACGTAGGTCCCCATCAATTAGCATGTCGATTATATCGGCTACCCAAAAAACATCACGATAAATAAATGAGTTTTGCGTTTTAATGTGTACATATCACAACCTGACATTAATGTTAAATTATTTATAGGGTTACAATAGCCCAAAATATTCAACTATCAAACTATTCTTTATTTTAAATGTGTCAGTATGTAATTTATTTAAAAGCAAAGCTGTATATTATATGCATAACAACAATCTATAAACGATAGAAATAAATAATTAATAGACAATATTGACCTCTGCTGGATTTTAATGGGGGACCATTGGGGGCACATTTATATGCACTACAACTTGGTTATATTGGCTTGAAAACCCGTATTAAAGAATTTGTCCCTTTAAACGTTTATTAAAATATTGTCACATGGATGTCTTTATAACTATAAAGTGACACCGTTGTGGCATTGTTATGTTCAAATATTTGTCGTGTCCACGATTTTGAAACTCAAACTTCGTTATTTTAATTTATTGATTACGGCGTTGCCACGCATTAGTTATCTCGTTCCAATGCATCATTAAATTCATATATAGTTATAACTTCAACGATTTAATAAGTCATTACTACGAATTTGTTATTTCGTTCACACAGGTAAATTAGTCGATTCCGCGAGTCGATTATATCGTCATTACGACTTGATTGATCGTTAGCACAAGAAAGTTATCTATAATCACACCAAATAAAGTAAAGTTGTGTTTATTATAGTGTTAACCCTGTCAGTTGAGAACCATTCTGATTAACGTAGTGTTGATGGCAAGCCATTTTCGACTTATGAGACTAATGGTTAACTTTCCTCATGATTCCTATCTGTAATACCTTGCGCTTTGCAGAAAGGCAATCGTATCCCCTAAAGCTAGCTAGCTGCTGTGTAGAAAACCGGTCATGCCAGAACCTGCCCCGATCTAACCTTAGAAATTCCACTTCAAAAACGAACGCCCCTATTACTAAGATGACATTGATGTGTTTACTTGTCTTATTTTTTTTAATTTATTTGTTTAATACGCCGGACGTAATACGTCGTTAACACGAGATATACATCGTGTTTACACAACTTAATAAATCGTGTACAAAGGGTAATTTCCTCGTACAAATGACGTAGAAAGTATTCTCTGTAATATCGTGTGATTCATGAAAAAAAACGTCGACGATTTTGACAGTGAAATCGAGGGAACACCGTTACAAAACGGTAAAATATGCAAGTTCTCATGCGCAATATGATAACACCAGCTGACGTAAAACGTGCAAGTTGCCTTTATCAATATATCGATAAATACACGAACAGTGATAGTAATAAATTAGGTCTTTATAAATTAAATCTCGTAAACATGCCAAAATGACTTAAAGGCTAATATACGTTTTAACGACGATCTGAGGTGACACCTGACAATATCGATCACAAGAGCATAATCTAGGGGTTTTTGCAAAATAAGAAGACAAAAGAAAAATATATTATTATTATTATTAATTATTAGTAAAATACCAGCTTTACTTCATGAAAATATGAACACCGTTATTCCGTAACTTAATAAAAGAGAGCATTACTTTTTCCATGTGATTAAGCATTGGTTGAGTATACATAAATTCCTGTTTTTGTTAAATGATGTTACAACACATGTATCGCATATATGACCAAACTTTGGAACTCTCGCGGTACTGAACACTCCAAATTGTTCAGTGGTATCGTGTTTGTAACTCTTTATAATGTTACCAATTTCAAGTTATGATTACTCATAAAGGACTTTATATTTTCGGTATGATTCATGAAATTATATTGGGTACGCAGATTTAAATGAATTGCAACAGAAATGACCATTGGGTAACTCTTTTTCAAAGTTGTTTAAATCATTCTTGTCTTTTACATTATGCAGGCATGAGTTTAATAATTGGCGTGCAACATCATCTCGTGGTTCACTACTTAATCTGTTCAAATCTTCCTATAGGGTCGAAGTTAGCTCATCCCAGCGGGTTTCTTGAAAATTGTGTACGTTTGTAATAACCATTTGGAAAATCTTTTGATCTAAAACTATAAGGCTTTGAGGTTTTGAATTCGGCATGTAAAATCGCATGGTGGTCCTCTCCAAAGATTGTCCACATCATGACTTGCAGCTTTAATGTTTTATACACTACAAAATAACTTAATTAAACTTCAAAGATGTATTTGTACCAGGTTACTGAAACAAACAATATCACAATAGTAAAACAATACTTGAGTTATTTCAGGAGAACGCTCGTGTCAAATATGCGGTTTGTGTGAGATGCAATCTAACATGATATGCAATATAAATTTGAAAGAGCTCCGTGGAAAGTCATGTCGATTGGACTTTCGTTTTCTTACTTTTAAAATTGTTAAAAGGCTGTTGCAAGTCCTCAAAGAACTGAACGGAAACGCTATCAGCGCAGTACTTCTCAGTTGACAGATGTGTGACTACTTCAGGATATCGGTGGACGTCCGTCAGACATGTCTGCTCTCCCTCGTCTTGTTTAACCTTTTCCTTGAGAAGATAATGCAGGAGACCCCCAGGACCACCGCATGTTTATCCCCATCGATGGCAGACCCATCTTTAATTTGAGATTCGTGGATTACATTGGCCTGATTTTTGGCACCAGCAGTGCACTTTTGGCCCTCACCAACATACTCTGAGGAGCATACGGGTGGAGGTCATCAAGAAGACGTCGAAGATCATGTTGAACAGCACAAACAACAAGAAATAAGCATAACCAAGAAATAAGTTGATTACACTGTTTAGCGTTATCACAATTCAGTTGTCAAGCAATTATAATAATGTAATAACTTTATTAAAACAGAGGTTGTATGAGAACACATTTTTGTCATTCATAGGTCGTATTGCCATATTAATATAACTTGTATATACATGTATGCATTATATTTCGCAATAATCTGTGTTACAAAAATGCGATCGGATGCAATTTTAAACCAAGAAATAAGTTTATTACACTTTCGGTCGTTATTACAATTCAGGTTGTCAAGCAATTGTAATGATGTAATAACTTTATTACAATTGAGGTTGTATGAGAACACCTTTTTGTCATTCATGGGTCGTATTGCCCTATTAATATCAATTGTATATCCGTGTATGCATTATATTTTGCAATAATATGTGTTTTAAAATGAGATCTGATGCAATTTTAAACCAAGAAATAAGTATATTACACTTTCAGGTGTTATTACATTTCAGGTTTTCAAGAAATAATAATAATGCAATAACTTTATTAAAATAGAGGTTGTATGAGAACACATTTTTGTCATTCATAGGTCGTATTGCCATATTAATATAAATTTTATATATACGTGTATGCATTATATTTTGCAATAATCTGTGTTTGAAAATGCGATCAGATGCAATTTTACACCAAGCAATAAGTTTATTACACTTTCGGGCGTTATTACAATTCAGGTTGTCAAGCAATTGTAATAATGTAATAAAGTTTATTACAATTCAGGTCGTTATTACACTTCAGGTTGTAACTTAATGGTAATGGTATGCAGTGTACAGTGCTCACACTGTTCGCCATTTGTGAATATATTGAAAATTTGTTTACAACAAATTCTGATTTGAAAAAATCTCTAAAAAGGTGCATTAAGTGATGAATTGTCACTGTTGGTTGCAATATCTTGAAAAAAGACTGCCTGGGGAAACATCCAAACACTAAAGGAGTTTTGAAATGAAGCTAGGCAAATCGTGTTGTTCTATGTAGGTAACAGGAGTGGTTGGTAATACATTAAACGTTGTCAAGGGAGCTTACATTGAATATGCAATTGATCTTTGTTGTTAAAAATAAGATCCCTGTTATTGCTCTCATTATTTCGACTATTATTAGGAAATGGGTGATTCTGTGTAGCAAATAAATGATGTTTTTAAATTTGACATGTAAAATTGTCATAATTGACTATAACAGTGACAACTGCATGTTGCATTTTGATACTCGACAATATGTGTTTTTTATCATTTAATAAAATTTCTTTAAAATGCATATTTGATTTGATATTTTTATTTTATTACAAGCTTCCGCAAGCCAAAAAAGATTTTTTTTGTCCAAAGTGATCCATGTGTAGGTAGTTGCAATAATTCAACTCTCAGCATTATAACCCAAACGGTTGCTGAGAGTTGCAATGCGCCGTCTATTGTCCAAAGGTACACAATTTGATGACCACTGCAAAGGCTAAGGAAACTGATACTGCAAAAACTAATCAACGTTTACCTGTCCTCGCATAACCTAGACATAGAAAGGGGGCGATACAATAATATTGAAAAAGATAACCGTAAGTGCAAATTATGTAATATGAATACTGTAGAAACTGAGTACCATTTCTTACTAGTTTGCCCCATATATACGCACCTAAGAAGAAAACTTTTAAAGTCACAGTACTGCAGATGGCCAAGAATTTCAAAGTTTCAAAGTCTGATGTCCAGTGAAAATAAAACTATACTTATTAGTCAAGCAAACTTTATATACGAAGCTTCAAATTAACGACGCCTACTAGATACGTAATTAGTCTTTTAGAACGTAACAACCCTTTAACATTATTCCATCTTTTATTTCACGCACAACATACCTTAACTCAAATTTAATTTCTCATTCCTTATAAAATCGAATAGCATTATAAACAATGCTAATTTGTCTCAGCTCAACTTGTTGTTTCATTTTAATTTTTTTTAATGGCTAAGCTATTAATAATTTATGATATTATATCAACTTTCAGAAATTGTTATTTTTTATAAATAACTATAACCATAATCCTCGTATTGAAATACAATGTAATTTGATTTTAAATTATTTCTATAACTTGTTGCTGGATACTAACTTAATTTTCAGTGAATGAATACTGTACTTCTTAACATTACATTGTTGTCAATGTTGAATATATTTTTTTCAAACGAATATATTATATATTTTTTACACTAACACCATGTGTTCAATTTAACACTTAATCCACTTCTGCCATGACTTGTATTACTTGTATATATAAAATGTATATGTGTAGGCTTAGAGCTTGTATAAGCTTTATTTACTGAAATAAATGTTGTTGTTGTTGGTGTTGTTGTTTACCTGTCGTAAGCAGTTTCTGTCTAAAGCACAAACGCATGCAAATGGTACCATTAAAGCAAGAAATAATTGCTTTTTATTTACTTTGTTTTTCGTTTGTACGCTTTATCCACCATGTTGGAACACTGTGGTAATTTTGCGACTAAAAGTGTTGCTATTGGTTAGGTCGCAGAACATTAATCTTTTGCACATAGTGATATTTGATGTAACATAAATTGATCACGATGTCGAATATTTACACTGTACCAAATTTCAAAGCGAAAATGTTATCAAGAAAAGAGTGTTGAAACATCGTCATGTTTGTGTAGGTTACATGCAAAGGATTAACCTCCGAAGGCAGCCATTCAGGTAAATTTAATGTGTTTTTGAAGTTAATTCATCGCTTTCCTTTATAAATTGGTAATGAACGATGTCTGTTTAGTGATGCACAAGGAATCTCTGCACAGAACTGCGATTGCATTTATGAAGGGATGCACATGTACGCCCAGAGCCGCCATAGCAAAAATTATCAAAGTCTCTGGTGGTACGTTTATATGGACTACCCGTGTAGGGTGGTATAATAGGGCGAGTTTGACGTAAAAAATACCCTACTAGTACTACAGCCCAGATTTGGAAATTCAGGCAAACGTTTAAATATTTTGTGGAAAATATATCTGAACACAGAATCGTCTATAAAAAATAACTTCTTTAAAGCATAAGCTATCAATATGCTTTAATTATGGTCCTATTCCACTTAGAATATGACAATATTACCTTGACCTTATTGAATATGAATAATTTCCCCATGATGGCTTACGTTATACTGTCAAGCACTCGAATAGTATAGTGCTGTCTTCTGGCAGCTCTTGTTTTTTATTATTATTTTATGATTAAAATAAATACTATTGATGCTCATCATCTCCAAGATTATTTGTAAAAAAGGATTAAAAACATATGTGTTATTATGCCCCCTTCCATTAATAGGGGGTATATTGTTTGCTGGATGTCGGTCGGTCTGTCGGTTGACCAGTTTTTTTCTGATCAATGACTTATCAACAAATTAATCAATTGGCTTGGTACTTCACATGTGCATTGGTCTTGGACAGAAGATGAGCCCTATTGAAATTGGGGTCACTAGGTCAAAGTTCACTGTCACAATTAGTGTGAAAATCGTTTCTGATCAATAACCTGTAAACGAATTGACCGATTGGATTGATACTTCATGTGTGCATTGCCTTGGACAGTAGATAACCCAAATTGAAAATGGGGTTACTTGGTAAAAGTTCACGGTCACTGGGGCAATAAGTGTGGAAATTATGAAACATTATGATGTTGTTAATGTAGCTATTCCTGAATCCTTCGCATAGAAATGATTCTAGAATCCTTCGTGTTTGACTATTAAAGGTTATCGTGCTGAACAAACATGATACAAAATTAAGTACGGCTTTTACAATTAGCAGCTTGGATACCTCTCTAGCTTTTTCACATTAACACACGTGCTTAAAGCCCTGTTTTCCTAGAGTGAGTGTTTTAAGCCATGTTTTCCATGAGTGAGTGCTTTAAGCCCTGTTTTCCTAGAGTGAGTGCTTTAAGTCCTGTTTTCCTTGAGTGAGTGCTTTAAGCCCTGTTTTCCTATAAAGTGCTTTAAGCCCTGTTTTCCTATAAAGTGCTTTAAGCCCTGTTTTCCTTTAAAGTGATTTCAGTCCTGTTTTCCTATAAAGTGATTTAAGCCCTGTTTTCATATAAAGTGATTTAAGCCCTGTTTTCATATAAAGTGCTTTAAGCCCTGTTTACCTAATAAGTGCTTTAAGCCCTGATTTCCTATAGTGCTTTAAGCCCTGTTTCCTATAAAGTGCTTTAAGCCCTGTTTACCTATAAAGTGCTTAAGCCCTGTTTTCCTAAAAAGTGCTTTAAGCCCTGTTTTCCTTGAGTGAGTGCTTTAAACCCTGTTTTCCTATAAAGTACTTTAAGCCCTGTTTTCCTATAAAGCGCTTTAAGCCCTGTTTTCCTATAAAGTGCTTTAAGCCCTGTTTTCCTATAAAGTGATTTAAGCCCTGTTTTCCTATAAAGTGTTTTAAGCCCTGTTTTCGTAGAAAGTGCTTTAAGCCCTGTTTTCCTAGAAAGTGCTTTAAGCCCTTTTTTTCCAGAGTGAGGCTCATATTAATTTCAACACAATTTCAATCCATGTTTGTCACATGTAAAAGTAGTAATCTGTTACGTTAGTTTGGAATCTTATTTAGTAAGATATATGTTAGGTTAGTTTACACTAAATTCAATGCCCATAGGGTCCCATTTAGTTAATATAAATTGTCGCCATAGTCTTTTGATGTTGTTTTGCTTTGGCAGACTCTCAGATTTATTCTGAACGCGAATTATTTCAGCTAGGGCCGATTACGAAACGGTCAATTTTAAGGCATGTTCGAAGCGAAAGTAATAAAAGAAATATAAGTAACACTTAAAATAGTTATACTAGTATGTATATATCTCTCTCTCTCTCTCTCTCTCTCTCTCTCCTCTCTCTCTCTCTCTCTCTCCTCTCTCTCTCTCTCTCTCTCTCTCTCTCTCTCTCTCTCTCTCTCTCTCTCTCTCTCTCTCTCTCTCTCTCTCTCTCTCTCTCTCTCTCTCTCTCTCTCTCTTGATACGGAGCGATTGTTTAAAAACAAAACAAAAGAAGCCTGCGATATTCGATTGTTTACACATTTTTGTTTTGTTTATCACCGTCTGTTATTAAAGTCTAAAAAGTGCTTTGTGTATATTGGCACAAGCCAGCTGGTAGCATAACTGAACTGAAGTGAAGCAACGTGTTGGTTGGAGCATGCTGAATGTTTTGAGCAGCGGTCTGGGAAAACTGCGCACATTAATGCATGTACACAACTTTAGAGGCTAATCAGGGACAACACTTTCCGCAGAAACTGGGTGTCTGCTAAGAGGCTTCCTCTGAACAACATTTTTCATAAAAGCGGACAATTTCGTCTATGATTAGCCTGTGAGGATATGAGTAATCTAGGATGACACTACGCACATGAAGATGATGCAGTAAGCCACTTTTCCCAGATCGACGCTCATTTGGACACTGTTTTAAATCTATTAATCCAAATATCTATTTATTTTGGGCAGTGGATCCAAAGAGTCCTTTATTTCACTGAATCCACAATATAATTCCTTATGTATCCATCCCTTGCCATCTAGATTATATATTGCAGCCTTCAACATACATCCATGGAGTCAGCACCAACCTTGAGGCATATTTATTGTGTACGGAGGAAGGACTTAATCCCCCCAGAGTGTAAACCGAATTCCCAATGGCCTATTTACCCAAAGTTGTATTTGGCCAAAGTCAAGAAATCGGATGAGCTTTTAAATGGAGAATCACTCTCTGTCCAAAAATCCCATACAACCCGGCAACTTCCCAAAGATATCCTTGTCAATCCTTTGAGAAATAAACAAAACCATCCTCTGAGGTAGTTGCAAACATAAATTACAATTTTAACGCTCTTATGGCATTTTATATTGACTGGCTGGCAAACAAACCGACACATAGAATGACTCCTAAAGTACCTCCTCACAAATTTCTTTTGCAGGTGTTTGATTTAAATCATTTTCCTTAAAAATTTGTAGAATCAAAATAAAAGGCTCAATCTTATTACATAAACATAGTTAAACTTTGTCGTTCAGAGTTATGAGAATACCACTGCCGTGTGTCAATTTACACTGAAACAAAGTGAAAATGACTATATACAACCAGCATGAAACCAGAAGAGCCTGCGGTGCAACATGCAGTCTATTCAGGTTCATTTTCTGGTGTCACCTGTCAACAATTTCCTGCTGCTGCTCTCTACAATGGAGGTATTTAATTAATATGACTTCTGTAAGAATACTTAAAACACACTATTATGTGAATTTGGAATAAGACATAAATCTTGAAAAAAATATTTTTGATAATGCATTTTATGCAGTTTTACATGATGTATTTATTTATTTTGACAAATTGTATGTTAAAAAGAAACATGCATGTATACATTCATCATATATGTTTATTATCCCCCGCCAAAGGCGGAGGGATATTGTTTTGGCGTTGTCCGTCCGTCCGTCCGTCCGTCTTTCCGTCCGTCTGGCACTTTTGTGTCCGGAGCCATATCTTGGAAGTGCTTTGGCGGATTTCATTGAACATTGGTATGAGTATATATATGGATAAGAGGATGATGACATCTGTTACTAACGGAGTTATGACCCTTTGTATCTTGAAAAAATGCTTTTTAATATAGGCTTAGATCTTTATCTCCATTAACACATGAGTCAGAGCCATGAAACTTGCCACTTTTGTTTTCTATTATCACTTCACATTCAACACCCATAATCCTATAGGCTTAGGTAAAGGTCACAAATTGAGGTCAAAGGTCACACAATTGATGAATTATTCATTATTTAGTCATTCCTTTACTATGCATCAAGGGATTCTGTAATAACTGTCTACACTTGTTCTCCATTATCTAGCTGAGTGTCAAATATAAGATCCAGGTTGCTAGGGTCATGGTCAAAGTCACACACAAAGGTCAAAATCACACATTTTGATTTAATATGCCTTATTTGGTAATGATTCTCCCATACTTAAATGGATTCTTAAATGTCCTGATGTAATTGTGCTCAATTATCAGGCAGTGTAAGACCTATGTTTTTTATTACCAAAGTCAAGGTCACACATCAAAGGCCACACATTTGTAAAAATATTTATTATATAGCCATTATTTTACTATGCATCAGTGGATTCTGTAATAACCTTCCATAATTCTTCTTCTTCCTTGCTGTGTGTCATATGTAAGATTCATGTCTAGGGTTAAGGTCAATGTTCATGTCAAGGGTTAAGGTCAATGTCACACAATATACTTCATGGAAGGTTATACGATTTACATAAAGGGACAAGGTTTCACAAATGCTTCATGTAAGGTCGGACACAATTATGGATGATTATCCTTAAAAAAAACTTATTTACGTTATTTCCTCGTATGTCATGGCGGATGTTGTGTTCACTCTTCAACAGTCTGAAAATTTAATGTATACTAAGATTGAATGTTTTCGTGGAAAAGGCAAAAGATTTTAATTCAATTAAATTAATATTGAACGCTCAAGAACCCTTCTCTGTCTTAGTTTTGAGTTATTGTCCTTTGTTGTTTTTGTATGTTGTTACTTTTCGGGGCAATAACTCAGTATGTAAGATTTCTATTTAAGAAAGCTCATAACAAGCAATTTCTCCTTTTGTCATGATGCTATCAATGTAAATTGATTCATGAAAAATATACTATCTGCATTTTATTGTCTGCGAGCCAATCACAGGCTCAAATGAGTTAAATAAATTGACAAAAGGCACAACCCTTCACTTATACCTTTTCTTTTAGTTCTACACCCATCCATAAATAAAATTTATTTGACGGGGGATATCAATTCAACGAATTTGCTTGTTAAAAATATATATTAAAAATCAATGTTGTTGAATAAAAATAAAATCTGCACTTTCGATGTTTTCGTTATTAAAAGGACATCATGCCTATTCCATATAAGAAAAAAATATCGAAGTCACTTTTCGTGATATAGTAAATATTGCATAATGAGGAGTGTACGATGGCAAAGAGGTGACATTCACTCTTCTTTTTTATTTTATTTAAATTGCACCCCTGTTTTTTCTATCTCATTCACACGACATACTAACTCGAGGGAACGAGCTATGTCGTGGAAACGACTGACTAAGCCGAGGGAACAAGATAGAACAGAGAGGAGTGCAAAACTTAATAAAAGAGGATTGAACTGAAAAACACGGTGCTGTAAATAAAGAGTGTGTGCATTAAACAAAAGATGAGAAAAAAGGAATGAATGTCACCTCTATGCCACCGTAGGAGTGTAATGTCATTCGGCTACGGCTGAAATTACCATTCATGGTTTGAATATTCGTTGTAAAACCCTCAATATAGTGCGATATTTATATAGTACTGCTATTTTATCTGCGTCAATCTTGTGTTATGTTCAAATGAAAATGCATCGCGCATTTATATCTTTCCCATGTAGGTCGTTTTAAGAGGGTCCTGAATGTTCGGGCCCAGCAATATTCACACCAAACGAGTCCAGCTCTCGCAAAATTGGTCTGCTGGTAACATCCTTATTATATTTAAGAATTTAATTCATTTAAACTCTTCGGCTCTACGAACATTATTAATTTGGTTCTTGATTGATATAAAGCGCGCAATGATGTCAATGTTGATCCTAACATAAACATCACTTGTACCAAGTAACGTTTTGTATACAAACGTTTATTTCCTCATCATACATCATATAATGTTTAATTGGCCCTTGACTGAAAAAATACATTTTACATGACGGAATCAATTATTTTCATATATTATATAATGATTTCAAGCGGCTTGTTATTGAAACAAATTTAATTTTTGATTGAAATAACACGTTTTAACATCTAACCTATTTTTAGGAGTCGAACAACACTTATTATTTTTGCTTAAATATTTTCAGAAAAAATGATACTGCGAATAGCGGTTTGGTTTCTAGCATGACAGATAAACAAAACCACATAAATTTATTGCAATATGCTGCTTAACGCCGCTTTACACCATAGCATAAATAATGATAGTCAAATCTTGTTTTAAATAGTTATGCCGATTGTTTCAAGTTTTAATACACAACATTGCATAGCCAATCTACGTACACTACACAGTGTCAATACCAGTTTTGCCAATGTGTTCAACCCTAATTCGACTTTTATAATATCGCCAATATTATACGAAAAGAAATTCCTACAAACTACTCAATGATAATTGATCAAAATAAAACATCTTGGCACAACAAACAACGAAAACAGGTACATATAAAGTAGCGTTATGTGTATTGCTTTGTAATCGCCAAGCTTCTCTTATGATCTGTGCTCAGACTTTAGGAGACCATATGTTTTCAAGTCGTCTAACCAAATGTGTCAAATACACATATGTATATACATACAAAAAGAATCATAATAATTTAATTGAATACCCGATATTGTCGTATTTATTAATGCACATGTAGTAGAGCGCCACTGAATGAGGTTCTCCACGGCCAAATGTAATACCGCTCTTGTAAATTTGAGGTAGATACATAGACTCTTTGCCCTGCCCAGACGTGAAGCACGGCTGCATTCCCTGCAGTGAAATCAGATCCCACGCCCGTTACAATAGCCTCTGCTTTAATATCACCATTCACGTACAATACAACATCTGCTTTTCGATTCTTGTCGGTTGAATCATAAGGTCCTACTTGAACGTTAAACATGAAGACATATACGCCGCTCACAGGTACAGTGAAGATGCCGGTACTGGGACTGTAGTGCCCTCCTGCGTTGTAGTATACTTCATCGAATTTTATGACAGTTTCTTTGTTATAATATGAGTTTGACTTTGTAAAAAGTCGGACTGAGAAACCGGAAAAAGTTCCTGTAACATAAACATTTAATGGCATAATACATTTCAGTTTTTTAAAAACGATAACTATAACTTAGGCATAAAAAATGAATGCTGTCAAAAGCTAATTGCGTTTTGTTGTTGTTATTTTAAAAGTAGGGTTAGAGCGGATATATCGTAGGATGAATTTTAAAGTAAATTTTAAAATTTATTGTTATATAAAATATTTTGTTAAAGTTCTGAGATTAATAAGAT